>NC_061856.1:13545085-13590085 GCF_019202785.1 Penaeus chinensis | reverse complement strand
CGGTATTGCAACTTCCACGCATTGCATGGTATACGAGAGAGGATTGAAAAGGTAAAGTTAATTGCAACAAAACTTATACTCGACTGGCCAGTTTGCAATGGCTGGAATTAACAACCCACAATCACTCCGTTTACAAATATGGCTGAGTACTGTGGAAGCAAAGCACTCACCACGAGCTTCATGGCTGATGCTGACTGATGCTTGCTCACTGACGACTCCTGCAGAAGTCACTGCCGAATGCCGGATCTTCCTCGTTATATACGCCAGTCTGACCTTCGTTTCCCCGACACTCTCACGATCGTCCCCTTGTTTTGTCCCGCGTGCAATTAAATGTTTTGCATCCAGACGATCCTTGGCGAAAAACTGCTCCGCGCTGCGCCACCGCCGGCGAAATCCGCGGTGTGTTGTGGTTATATTCTTTCGTTAAAAATAAGAATAAGAAAAATAAGAAGACAATGGTCGCTATAACACTAGGTTCGCATGATTTTGCCAAGACGTGTTATGATATAGGTAGGTACAAGGCAGAAGCAACAGTGTCAGCATTAGCACTCGTATCTCTAATCAGGATAAGGAGGTGTTAGTCACCGGTCTGTGATGCGGTGCAGGTTACAGGTTAATCAGTAACTAAACAGAGTGTACTTGTTCGATACATTGGAATGCTAATTTTCGTATTGCGAATCTTGGATTGTGTTAATTTATTATGCAAGTGTATTAGTATCAGCACAAAAAAGGGATATATGTGAGACTATATTTTTGTTATAAAGGAGGGAGATTTCGAAACTTTTGTGAACTCTTTTAATTATGTAATTAACTAACATAATTCATATTCATCCTGTTGTGCATATTAATTAAAAAGTAATTAGGTAATAACCTCTGAGGAAATGATAAGAGACAAGACTTGATAATCTTCAAATGCAAAACTAATTACTCATTTTCATTCCGAATCAAGGTTAATTCTTTTTTTTTTTTTTCTTTTTTTAGCGCTTTGGTAATGAATCACAGCATAGGTGTGTCACGTAAGATAACGAACAGGTTTCGGAAGCCTTCGGGGAAAGGGGACCGAAAAACATTGCAGGGGAGAACATCATATAATCATCACCATTTCCACCATCAATTCTGCGCAACTTCCTTTAAATTTCGAAAATTCATCTCCTATAGCAAAACAAAGGAACCAGAAATAGTCTATGTTGAGATTTTGCTCTTGTTCATATATATATATAAATACATAAGCATAAACCCCTGCTGCATAATCATTCACAGGATATTTACCTCTTGTTAAGATCACTGAGAAGGGGAGAGGTATCTGCGTCCAACCTAATACAGTACTTATAGTATTTTTTATACAGTATTTTCCTCACATAGTACTTTTTGTTCGTCTCCCTCACACGCAATATAGCTTTCCCCATAACTCCGTTTCAGCTTTATTCAAAACTTTCTCCTCTACACATGCTGTTTTATGTGATTCTTTTATAAACGTCGTATGGTAGTGAGATTTGGGCTTTCCCAAAGCAGACGGCCATGGCATGTACATACATGCCATACTGTGAGTTTACTTTATTATTTGTTTTACTCATAGATGGCTATACTTGTACCAAGTCACCAATAAGCCAATTATGATTGCTGCCTGTCTCGCCTGTTTATTCTTTTCCTTGATTTTCGAAAAATAATTATGTTATCTTATATTGCTATTACCAATGGTAATAACATTATAGTAATTATAATGTCTATAAAAGAAATAACACCATCTATATGCATAGCTTTAGTAAAAAAAAAAAAAAAAGAGTTTCCTGCCGACACAAGGAAAGGTGAAATCAGGTAAGGTCGCAAGGTCTACTAATTGATTCCTTTGTGGCTAAGCACTAGCAGAGCCATCTACGTGCAGAGACATTTCACAAAAAAAGAAGAAAAAAAGAGCAAAGCATGTTCGTTTTTCTTTTCGTTTAGTATATTTCTGTATCCTATTTTGTTTGAGAATTTTATTTTTCTTCCTTATATATATGTATATAAACATAGATATATACATATATATACATATATATACATATATACATATATGTATGAGTATGTTTGTGTACATATATATCCATATGCATATACATATATATATATATATATATATATATATATATATATATTCATATATATATTCATATATATGTATATATACATGTATATACATATATATGTATGCATATAAATATATATGTATATAAACATATATATACATATATACATACATATATATGTATATATATATATATATATATATATATATATATATATGTGTGTGTGTGTGTGTGTGTGTGTGTGTATGAATATATAAATATACCTATATATAAATATATATATAATATATATATATATATATATATATATATATATATATATACATACACACACACTCTCTCACACACACACACACACACAAACCTTTATACATATATACATACATATATATGTACATATATATGTGTGTGTGTGTGTGTGTGTATGTGTGTGTGAGTATGTGTGTGTGTATGTGTGTGTGTGTGTGTGTGTGTGCGTGTGTGTGTGTGTGTGTGTGTGTGTGTGTGTGTGTGTGTATGTGTGTGTGTGTGTGTGTGTGTGTGTGTGTGTGTGTGTGCATGTATTATGCATATATATATATATATATATATATATATATATATATATGTATATATATAAATATATACACACATATACACACACACATGTATACATACATACACATCCATATATATGTGTATATATATATGCATATATATACATATATATGTATATATATATATACATATACACATATGCATATACATACATATACACATATGCATATACATTTATGCATATACATATACATATACACACATGTGTGTGTATGAATACAAACAAATATACATATAGTTTCTTCCACATTTTCTCTTTCATTTTCTTTTCTTTTCATATAAACGATCAAATAGAATCTAGATACACACCTTTCCACTTTTATATCAAAGACATCACAACATATACAAAGACCCGTTTGCACATATATAAAGACCAGTATGCGAGAGACATCCAATTCATGATGATAACCCTTATGATTTTTTTTGGTAAAAACTGCAGTATCATCCACCGCGTCACCTGTGCCTTGTATTTGCAATAAATTCCCACGCTATATTTTGCTCCGTCTCAACCATCTTTTTGTAAGCAGGGGTGTTTCCGGACCTCAGCCCTCTCTCTCTCTATCTTCCCTCTCTCTCTAGCTATGTATCTATGTATCTCTCTCTTTCTCTCTCTCTCTCAATCTATCTATCTATCTGTCTATAACTCTCTCCCTCTCACTGGGTCTCTTTCTTTCATTTTGTCTTTCTGTCTTTGGCTGTATCTGTCTCTTTCTCTCTCACTCATTCATTGTTTCTCCTCCTTTCATTTTGTCTGTCTGTCTGTGTCTGCCTCTCTCTCTCTCTCTCTCTCTCTCTCTCTCTCTCTCTCTCTCTGTCAAAGTACACACAGTAATCTGAATTCCTTATCTTCCTTAGCTAATGTTTTATTTATACAGTTGTGTATCATTAATTTTCTGCAATGGACTACAAAAAGACTCTATTCATAAATCTTGTAATAGGTTTTATAACTTCTTATCACCGTACCCTACTTCCTATAATTAATTATGCTAGAGTTAATTACTGCTCTACATTAAACCAGAATTGGCATCCTAACTATTCTCCATTTTGTGTTGATATCGACAGACAATTTTAGTGGAAATAATAGTGCTGGTGAGTCAGTATATATGACTTGGTTTTTTAAAGAATTATTTTCCTTCTTGACCAGCTAAGAGATGAAATAAGAGAACAATGACATCTCTGTAGCAAGCAAACTTGACTAAGAAACAAAGAGGCAAAGAACAAAGAAGGAATCGCCAACGGGTTGAGTAACGGAAGAAGCTGTGGGAAACTATGTGAAACTGAAACGATTAGTGGGTTGCATCGGTGGCCGCCCCTGCAGAATGGGAACGTGGTAACCGAAAAGTCTCTTTGCAGTTCCACGTCTCTGCGCTTCTTACTAGTAAAGGTTTTTGAACGAGATCGTACGTTATATATTTTTTAAATATCCCAGTGTTAAAATAAAAAAAAAAAAAAAAAAAAAAAACATCTTGTTAACTTAAAGCAAATGTATTACATACAGACTGTAGTCAATATCTGTTTAACGAATTGAAATATCACTAGAAAATACCCATTATTTCAAGGCAACAGGTACCAATGTTTGACGACTCTGGATATTTTAATTTCAGACCTGATGATATTTTTCAGTCTGAATTGCAACGAAAATTGTTTATAAAAGCCTAAACTGCCTCGGGACCTAAACTATTTCACACTTTTTCCTTCGATTATCAACACTGGCTTCGAACGTCATACTTTTACGTCATGTTTTATGAATGTCACTTTTTATTAATCGATGCTAATTACAGTTAAACTCATATATGAGTAAATCCGAGGTTAAAGCGTAAATTATATATAAAAATACAAAGTTTATTGCAATCTGTGGTTCCATATTTTGCATGCCATATCGAAATATGCTAATTACAATCGTAGGCTTGCGAAAGATAAGCCTTAGCTCGCTTTTCTAAGCCATGGCCCTATTGGTATGAAAGCATGTTAATAAAGCTTATACTTTACACTCTTATCTATAATACAAGCGTGGATTTTCATTATAAATATTTTGCTCCAAGTGCATGGTGATCTATTGAAATTAATGTTTTTTGCGCTTTCCCATACTGACTAACTGTGAGAGATATTTCTTATGTTCACATTATACTCATGCAAAATATATTATATATTGTATTATTTCGTCTTTCAATTATTTTTCTTCATATTTCATTCGATCCGAAAAAAAGTAATATTAAAGTTATACATAGACATGGTATTAAAATAAAGTTAATCAATTAATACATAATTAGTAAAAATGCTACTGTTGGCTACGGTAACTAGGCAGTTCCTGCTAGCGTTCGTCGCCCCCTCGCCGTCTCGCTCACTGCCTTTGAGTTCCTGCTGGGGTTTTTGCCTCGTTCACTCCTCCTCTGCCTTAGGCCTGGGCAAGATCTCTCTGCCATTTTGCTGTTTGATTCGGTTGGTAATTTCTTTGTTAGGATTTGGGCGATATATTACATTTTAATAATAGGCATTGACAGGATTTTCTTGTCTTTGTGTGTTTTGTGTATTTTGTTTGTTTTGGTGAAGGTATAAATAAAAATAAGTCGTAATTAAATGACTTTGCGTATTTTCCAAATATCTTTTGACGATTAATAAATGCTAGTTAATAATAATTTAATACATTTACTATAAAACAAATTACAATAAAGTAATAAAAGTACTTTATAAATTAATGATAAAAATACATTGAGACATGATAAATGAATATCGGTTCTTGTGACAAAAAGAAATCACAAAACTGTGAACAACGTTATGGCAAATAACGTTTAGATCATTTTCGGGGATAATCAATAAGCAAGCGATCTCTGAGAAGAACAAGCACTTAAAGTGATATCCGAGTTCGTGCATAAATTGTTAATTCATCCCATTCCTAGGTTTTATCTAAGATTGCGTTATATTGAAATGCTAACAAAGGAAAATTCTTGGTAATTATGTCCTGTGTGATCGATTTCTTTTCAAATATTAAACTTTGAGAGACATCTCACATTCACTCTGTGGATGCTTTGCTTATGATTGGTAAAACACTCTTCTGTGTAGATACTATGGTAGAAAAAAAAACACAATGCAAAAGAGAGAGTAAGAGAAAAAAGAGGCAGTGAGAAAAAGAGAAGCACAGAAAGTGAGAGAAAGAGAAAGACCGAGAGAGTGAGAGAAAACAGAGAATGAGATAAAGAGTGAGAGAATGAGATACTGAGAAGGCTGCCCGTGTATTTTTTTATTTTTTTTTTTGTGTGTGTTTTTATTATCCTGATTATAGTCGAGACAAATTTTAAAAGAAATAATTCGAAAATATTTCAAGGCTAATTCATAATCTATATATATATTTTTTTATTTATAACTGTGATATTTTTTTATGTAAAGCGGGACAAAATCAAAGCAGAAATAATTTTAGACTATATATGTACATTCGGAAATACGTAATACAGATATGTTTATCGTTCACTTTTCCTTAATCAGGCACCGAAATACATTACATTCACACGAACACACACAACACATAAACAAAGACACCTTAACACATACCGATATAATGTCAATAACATTTAGCTTTTTTCTAGATGTATTTATGGTCACTGAGGATATACAGTAAATACTATACCTCCAAAAGAGACAAATTTCCCATGGACATCGTAACTTTTAGCTGGAAATGAGAGCAAAAAATGCGCCGTTCTAGCCACGCTTTACTAGATGCTAGATTTAGATGGATCTGAGTAGTTATTTCAAGAGTAAAAAAACGTACCTTCTACTTTTCAATAATCTTTTTCGTCGCTGTTGGCATCAATACCTTCTTTAACAACGTCGAGATGTCTTTTAGAAAATTACGTTTACTTGTACAGTGATCTTTTTTTTTTTTTTTTTTTTTTTTATAGAGAAATACATTAAAGATGACACAAAAGGTCAGTTCCTATATATATATATATATATATGTATATATATATATATATAATATAGATAATACATAATATATTTTTTATATTATGTATTTCATATATTGTATATATGTGTATTATATTTAGATATTAGATAATATATGTATTATTCCCATTATGTATTCTATATATTATGTATATATGTTTTTTCTTCTGTTCCTTTCTCTCTGACCTTACCCCCGCCTCTTCGTTGACGCAGAATTACTTAAGAATTAGGAAAGATTTGTTGGTTTTCGATGAGGTCAATCTCAGTATTATTGAGCCTTTAGCATTTTTTAGGTATATCTATGGTTGTTAAGGATGTACATACTAACCTTCCCGATGTTACAAATTCCCCATGTACATCGTAACCATTAGCTGGAAATACGAGCAAAAAATATCACAAATGACTTGCAGGGATTTATATGGGAAGGTATTTCCGTCCAGTGAAGTGAACATTTACAAAGCAAAAGTTTTATTATTGGAAAACTAGTGACAATGACATTACCATATGACTCGGCTTTGTTGTCTCCTGTATATATCTACACAGTTTCTTTAAGAAATATTGTCAATCTAGTTTATGGTGTTAAACGATGTAACAAACAAATTACATGAACAGGTTATAATGATCTCTTCAAAGTCATTTAAGAATAGATAATTTCACTCACAGGAGCAAACACCCAAAACTTTTCATAACGAATTCTTTAAATACTCCAAACCGTATTAAGAACATTCATATTTCAAACACAAACACATACATCCACTCACACAATCATATCTACATTATTACATGGTGGCCCATCGACCACTGACCTGTGCATGACCGTTACCAATTTCATGACCTCTGCATGACCTGACACCGCTTTACTCCGACTGCGACGGACTGACGGGCATCGGAATACGTGGACGAGACACGGAGATTTGTTCGGGTTTCGGTCGACTGGGTTGTGGGGGCGGAAGGGTGAGGGAGGAGGAGAACGACCTTGGACGGGCTTGTGGAAAGAGGTGACCGTGGCCGGTCGGTGGTCGAAGGAGCCGGGTTGTGGTTACTATAATTTACCTTTATATTTGGAGGTTGACCTTGCTTATCACTTTGTATTACAGTATATGCTTATTTCATATTGAATATTTTTTATGGTGTGTTGTGTGAATATATATTGATGTTTTTCTATAAGTGAGTCATTGTGGATATACTTAAAATAGTCTTCATATTTCATCATGAAATTGACAATATGAATGTTACTTCTTCTTTGCGGATGAGGAGAATTTCGTGCATTTTTGTTATTCGGTGATTGGTGTAAAAAGAAGTTAATTATAGAATGGCTTTATACTCCCTACCTTGCATGCTTACAATAACTTAAAGAAAGCTACAATAAAATAGTAAAAACGAAACGTATATATAACAGAAATGATTATAACAGAAAATTCAAGCCGAACACCTGGGAGGATTAATTAGTAAATGTAACAAATCTAGAGCAAAAAAGCTATTTTATTGATAAATTATAATTGATAATGATAATGGCTATAGCAAAGCCAAGATATAACAAGTATAACTAAACATAATTAACAATAATTAAAAGGTGGTCTACAGCAGAACTAGCATAAGAACATTTACGCACCTCTGAGTGGACTGTGAATATAAGATGACAACAACCAGGTGTTCGGCTGCTCTGACATCCAAAACCTGCGGTTTACCCGCTGTATCGAAGCGGTAGTCCTCTACATTGAGGACCAACCAATCTCTGAGGACCGTGGGACAAATACCAACGAGGAAGAAGAACTTCTCCAGCTTGAACCTCGAGAGCTCATAAAAACAATTTTGCAATTCTGAGCAAAAAGAATTTCTTGCTAAAGTTTCTTAGTAACCCAGCTCAGGACTAAGCACGTGGACGGGACGCTGCTATTTCCATTGTCAACTTTTACAACCTTATTGCTGCAACTACTATCAGTGCAGTTAAGCTTACAACTATAGCCTGTAAAGCCAAACCCGACAAAATTGACCAGGCTACTGGCTATCAGGCAGCCTTATCACAAATACCTCAACACCAGTCATATCCACGGTCAACCTCATCTCAACAGCTGCAACAGCCACATCAGCTGTCATTGTCTCAGCTTGAAAATCGGAACAGCCAGCCGTCTAGAGCAACTCCACCTCAACAGGAACAGACAGATCAGGCTCGGCTGAACCAAGCACAGGTTCACACACAACATAAACAAAGGTTTCGAAACCCTCAGACGATCACTCATAATCGACAGCAGAGATCTAACAGGCAGACTCTTTACTGCAAGTATTGTAAAATCAAGGGTCACTCTGAAAACAACTGCCGTAACATTATGGAATGTGAATATTGCCATCGTAGAGAACATCAAACATCTGAGTGTTATACAAAGAGACAAGAGCACAAGAACGCCTCTTCCAATGCATTGCTGCAGAGCAACGTCAAAGTAATGTTATCTTGGTGCAAGTAATGCAGAAGCAATTGGCGCCATACACTCTACAGAATTCACATCTTTCCTTGCAAGCCAACGGCTGGCCAACATCAGCCATTCAGCCACCCAACCAACAAACTACTAGCTCTCTGCAAAGTCTCAGGTACTATGCCTCGCAACCATAGAGGGATGGCCCACCTGCGCATCCTCTCCGCTAATGTTAGAGGCTTTAAAATGAACTTGGGAGACTTTACAACTTTACACACACACACACACACACACACACACACACACACATAATCTCACATCAACCTGACATCATTGCTGTTGTGAAACTTTCTTGAACTCCACAGTACCTGAGAATTTGGGGAGGGTTGGTGGTTACTCCAAGTGGTACATAATGCATGGTACTTTTGGAGGCATCGCTGTCTGCTTTTGAAGAACACTCCATGTAGAATCGCTTGAGATTGATGTAGCAGATCATCTCGAACTCATGTTTTTCAAATTTTGGACAGACAATCGTGATGCTGTCCTTCTCTGTGTCTGCTACAGACCCCAGTGGGAAGGCTCTGGACCACTTGTTTATCTTCAAGCCAACTTGGATAATATTTTCCATGCATACTCTTGCAAAAATATTATAGTACTAGGGGTTCTGAACCAACACTTGATTGACAGATTATTTGAAGAGCTCCTCACTACATTTGGGCTCACAAATCATGTTCATTTCCCAACCCACATATCATGATCATCCCTTGACCCTGTAATTACTGATCTGGTTGAATCAGATGTCAGATGTTCTTCCCTGGGCACAGTTGGCTCCTCTGATCACTTTGCTGTATTATGCAAGATCAGCCTAAAAGCTGTGCGAGAGGAAACTTTATCTCGTATAATCTGACAATGGGAAAAGGCAGACTGGCAAGGCATGTGTGATGTATTATCTGAAGCACCCTGGGAAGACATTCTTACTGGCACTGTTGACAGACAAGCACTGACCTTTACCAAACAAGACATACAAGACAAAATCCACGGATCAGCCATGGTTTGGCTACAATCGTAGAATGGCATCTGACAAAAAGATGAGACCCTGGAACCATTATAAGCGTCATCCCACACAAACAAATAAAGATGTTCATCCTATGGCTTGCAGAAGAATGAAAATTGTCCAAACATGGGCAATTAATCGATGGAAGGAGGATCTCCGGTTAAACCTCATTCGTTGTTCAGTGGGAAGTAAAGCCTGGTGGAGCTGCATCAAACAGCAACAAGGATTTTCACCTGACGACTCTATTCCCCCTCTCAACAAGCCTGATGGATCAATTGCAACCTCTAGCAGAGAGAAGGCTAAACTTCTGGCTTCGCTCTTCTCCGAAAAGATGAGAGTACATGACCCTGACCGACCTTCTCCTAGTCTGCCTCTCGTGACTCACCAGAAGCTGAGCTCTTTTGTGATCAGTGAGGCAGAAGTCAGGCAGCATATAAATGAGGTTAACATCCATAAGGTCATAGGACCCGATAAAGTTAGTCCTCACACACTTACAAGAGTGCTAGGCAGCTGGCTGCTCCTCTTGCCTCACTTTTGCAAACAAGCCTGAGGTACAGTAAATGGCCTAATATTTGGGAGAAAGCAAACATTGTGGCAGTACACAAAAAGAAGAGTAAATCAGATCCAAATAACTGCTGCTACCACAAACAAGCCCGAAAGCCGAAAGGACGGGCTGAAGCGTCCGAGGCCGGAGACCGACTCTGATGAAGAGTCGGGACCCCATAATGCTTCGCCCAGTTTAAAGTGCCAGCTAAACCCGAAGGCTTCGACAATGCCTACCAATTGGTCAGGGCATTGGAGTTGCAAAGGAAAATCCGGCTGTCGATCCGGGGCGCCCGAGATCAGGGCATAATCAAAATGCCCAAAGATCAAGCTACCCTGAATTTCCTCCGGGAAACGAAGGAGCTACCAGATGGGAGGAAAGTGAATCTTTCACCACTAAGTCCCGAGGAAAAGAGAACCAAGATGGTGCTACTTGGCTTCGCTTCCACTACCCTTGATCTGGGTAACTGGGGCACCTACAACCTTCGAACGTACATGCCAGAACCACTTTGGTGTTTCAAGTGCCAGAAATACGGTCACTTCCAGGCTAACTGTACAGCCAAGCCTAAATGTGGTGTCTGTAGCAAGGCACACAACACAGAGGTATGCCTTAAGGCATACAAAGAGGAAAAGAGGGACACAACTGCCAAATGTCCCAACTGTGCAAAGAAGCATCACGCCTGGAGCCTGACTTGCTCTGTCAGGAAAGAGGCGGCCCTCAGGTGACAAGAGGTTGCTCAAAAGCGACCAGACTTTGTTCCTGCCCCTCCAGGCACCCATGTCTGGGGAAGGAACAAAAGCGAAAAGGCCTCCCGACCTCCTAAGAGGAAGGAAGCCGCCTCCCAGCCGACACTGGATGTCTCCAACAAAAAGGAGTTTCCGACAATGCCAAAGGTGCAGAAAAAGAAACTAAAGAAAAAAGGTCCTAAGAGCACCACAAAAACCTCCCCAACAGATGATCATCTCTTTGACGAGGACGATACGACTCTCCTGTTGACTGTTGTTGTCTCAGCAGTAGCAACAGCCCTGGGGAGGTCGAGTGAGGAGGCTGAGAAGGCAATTTCGGTCGCCATGACGGCAATGACCCAGACTGTCGCATCCCTGAAAGGAAGAAAGCTGGATAGAGCAAAGCCAGCCCCACCCTCACCCCAGGACGAGACTCCCCTCCCCACTCCAAACCAGGCCATGCCTTCACAGGCAGAGCCAAAACAGGCTGAATCTGTGCAGCCAGAGCCAGATCACACTGACCTTGCCCAGGCAAGGCCAGCCAAGAAAAAGCCTGAGAGAAAAGCCAAACCAACCAAAGTCAGAGCTACCAAAGGCTCTCCACATCCCGGTGGACCCAAGGATAGCCTGACAACAGACGAAGAGCCCTCAACCAGCGAGGACCTCGCAATGGAGTTGTCAGACTCCGACGATGTCTCTGATGTAAATATCACTGAGTAACATCGTGACACACCATCTAAGCATTCTACAGTGGAACATCAATAGCTTGTCTGCAAAGAACGCCTTTCTCAAAGGAGTAGTGCGATCAAGGAACATTGACATTGTCATGCTCCAGGAGACATTAACAGTGGACACTGTTCGCTTCTCAGGGTATCACGTCTTCACACTGCTATAAACACCTGGCAAGAGAGGCTTCATCACCCTTGTGAGAGCAACAATCCCCTGCTCCGTAATAGCCGATGCATCGCACTGTGGAGACGATGTTGAATTCCTTGCCGTCGAGGTTCACCTGGCCTGGGGGCCTCTCAAACTGTACAACGTGTACAGCCGGCCAGGCTGTAGAAGCTTAGACATCAGCCAGGTCTGTGCTTCTGCTGCACACGACCGAGTGATCATAGGGGGAGACTTCAATGCACACCACCCCATCCTGGCTCCCTGCCGGGCACCGGATGCGTCCGGCTATCACATAGCCGACGTGCTAGAGACATTCCCTGAGATCGCTCTCCTCAACACCCAAGAGCCAACGCATGTCCGAAGAGGGGTCATAGACCTCACCCTGGCCACTGCGACTCTGGTGGGGAGGATTGGCTGGCATGTCGATGAGACCATCACAAGTGACCATTACGGCACTATAACTACCCTCATGCATGCTGGCCCAGACGAAATCCTAAGACCGAATCCAAACAGACAAGGCCAACTGGCAGGCATTTCAAAACGCCTTGGCCCTCTGTCTGAGATGCAATGATCCCCCACAAAGCGAAAATGTGGAAGTGCTCGAAGCTAGCCTGCTAAACGCCATTAATGAAGCAGCCTCACTGACCATACCCAAAATCGATCTAGTGGCAACACAATTCCTGTCAAAGGTCATCCAGGCTCCCAGGAACACAAGCCTAAGACAAAAAATAGTCAGACGCCTCGAACAAGACAACGAGCTCTTTGCAAACAACTCCTGGCTGTCTCACACAGCCAGGGTGTTGATACGCCATCAGCTCAAAGAACAGCTTCTTGCTAAGGACTCCCCCCAACCCGACTTTGCCGAAGCCCCACCGTGGGCAGTGAGCCTGATAGAGTTCAACATAATGAGCCTGTCAATGAAAAAGAGCCTATACCCCAAGCCTAGCCTAAAGGCAGAAGCCCACAGGGTCATTGCAGCCATCACTCCTCCGGGTAGTAGAACATACTACATGGATGGATCGGTCGATCCCTTGAGCCACACTGCAGGCGCCTGCCACGCGATCCATGAGGGTAACAGACAACGCCTCCTCGCTACAGGTAGAGGCAGTTGCAATCATGGGAGCCCTAGGCCATGCGTCCCTAAGGGAAGGACACGTGGTCATATACACAGACTCCAGGGCAGCCATTGACTGTCTTCAGCACAGCTCACCAACAGACAACATCTACCTACTGACCACGATTCTCACAATGGCACAGAGAATTCTTGCTCAGGGTAGAAGAATTGTCATCAACTGGGTCCCAAGCCACATCGGTATTAGAGGGAACGAGCTTGCTGACAGACTAGCCGTCGCTGGCAGGGGTATGCCCCCAAATCCCATGACGATAAAACCGAGCCGAAAATTACTTAAGGAGAAGTGTGCCTTGGTCAGTCGTACCTTCCTACGGCAGCTCCACAGAGAGGAAACGAGAACCTCCCCCTTGGCCAGCTGGTACTCAGACGCCACAGGCTATGAACCACTGGCACTCTCTGAAGTAAGCAACAGAGGTATCGAAGTCATTCTTCACAGAATGCGCCTAGGTTACCATTGTGCATGGCAGATTATCCCAACAATCGAACGCGATGAAAGGTGCTGCAGGCACTGAGGCGAGCCAAACGCCACACTAGTCCACTACTTAGAAAATTGTAACCATACACAAATCCTGAGACAGGGACCGCCCACAACAGCCGCTGTGCTGGTAAAGAGGCTATGCGATATGCTTACACCATGGCGGCAGGAGCGCCTGCTGGCAATCCCGCCGCCACGGTAAGCACCGAGTGTCAGACAACTCAATGAGACAGCCGTAAAAAGCTGACACAGGCCGGGCCATATTTAGAAGGCCCAGGCGAAGCTATAAAAGAAGAAGAGTTGTCCCGTGACTTTGACGTGTGTGCTTCCTTCCGCCATGTGACCTCGCCTGCTCCGCTGGATCCTCTCTCCTGTTTGTTTGTAAATATCCTGGTTGTTTAGTGTAAATAGTGCCCTTTAGCATTAAAACCTTGAGTATGTTTCCTCTGGTGTGTTTCCGTTGACCTGACCGCTCTGATTCCTTAAAACGAACCCTGACAGTCACAGAGATCGGCTTCAGATCGCAAAGACACCTTCATTGTTGCACTTGATATAGCAGGAGCTTTTGACAGTGTGTGTCACAGAGGCCTTGCACCGAAGGTGAAGAGTTTTGGAATTGGCGGCAATCTACTGATGCTACTAGAGGACTACCTCCAAGAAAGAACACTGTGAGTGTAATCGGATCACTTCTGTGGAACGTTTACTTTAATGATATCCTGCAGCTCATCCCTGAAGTTTATGCTTACGCTAATGACTGCACTCTCACTTTCACCTGCGATACTCAAAACCGTCTGCGCGGTATCAATTGGTATCGACACGTAGATGACACGTAGATGACACACTTGACTATATAATTTATTAGGGTAATAAGTGGCAGGTTACTCTGGCACTAGATAAAACCCACGCATTGATTATATCTAGACGTCAGACACCGGACAACGCCTTTGCATCCATCATAAAGCTATATAACAAAGCCATCAGTATTATAAAGATATTAACATTATTGGCGTGCAGATAGATAATCACCTAACCTTTACTAGTCACATCAAAGAGTTAGCTAAGAACGCAAGAAAGTTGGACTGTATCCGATGCATCGATCCTCTGCTAGACTACAAAGGATGCGCAGTTCTTTACAACTCCCAAGTCCGCTCTTTGATGGAGTATTCACCTCTCGCCTGGCTTGCCTGTCTGCCAACTCATCTTGCCCCCCTGGACACCGTTCAGAACAGAGCTCAGCGGCTAGTGGAACAGAAGACGCCCTTAAATGAACCGCCAACACAGTCCCTTCAACATCGGAGAGATGTGACTTTGCGTCTTCTACAAGATACATAGACAAAATAGTTCCCCGTTGACATCGCTACGACTTCCACCAGCAGACGCATCCACGTACAAGACAAGAAATGCCAGTAATCGAATCCAAGAAGTCCAGGTTCCCTTCGCGAGAACAGAGCTCTATCTGCGCTCCTTCCTGTCTAGATTTTCTAGAATGTGGAACATTTTAGCTCAGCAGACTAACCTGCTCTATCTCGACATATTACAGCTGTTCAAGACAACAGTGAATGCTTGGTGATTACAATATAAACCAGGCTAAGTAATTTCTACTTGTATTTTTTTAGTTAGACCAACTTCTCTTTTATCAGAATAGAGTTTTAAATATCTGTTTTAAGCCATAGATAATTTAACCTTTAATGGAAAATTTTAGCTCATATAAGATTAACAAAATGAACTATATTTTACAGATCATGTAATTTTTGGAATAAAGCTTACAAAAAAAAAAAAAAAAAAGAGAAACAAAAGGATATTCATAAACGCTACTATGACTGAAACCAAATTATAGAAACCTGGACTGGGTTCTGTTATGCGCCTATTTTTGGAACAACCGGTGGCATTGTTAATAAACGAAAGTTACGTAACAACACAAAAACATATGTATATATGTGTACATATACATATACGTGAAGGTGTTAACATATATATGTATGTGTTGAATCATGTGTCTACTTGGTTGTCTTTCTGTCTCTCGTTATCTCTCCTTTTCCCCTTCATTTTCTCCTTTTTTTCTTTCTAAGCATCTCCCTCTGTTTTTTCTTCTATTTTTCTTCCCTCTCCCCGTCTCTCTCCTCCGCCCTTCTCTCTCGTGTCCGCTTTCAAAACATTCCTTGTTTTGCCTGAACGCGACAAAGGATATTTCGTCTTCCAATTATTTTAGCTCATGTTTCATTCGTTCCGAAAAACAATATTACATTTACGCAATGGCGTGGCATTGTTGCGTTACAGGAATATCCTTCGAATTGTAATCTGTTTACTTGTTTATTTGCAAATTAATTATACATGCTGATCAAGTATTCGACATGTTGGACAAAAAGGCATCTAACTCACACACACACACAAAAAGAAGTGGAAGGAGAAGCTGAAGAAGAAGAAAAAAGCTAATTGGATATTTCGGATATGGCAACAATAATTTCGGTTTCTGTGACGAGAAGAAATGAATAAACCATGAACAACACTGTAGCTAATACCGAGGTAATTTTACGGGTGAAACGTGTGATAAATGAAAATGCGATTTCTGACTTCAAGTGGTGTTGGTGTATATAGTGTCATCATTTATTCCATTCCGAGGTGTTACGTTATGGTGAAAAGTTAACAAGGGAAAATTCTTGCTAATCAAGCCCAGTGCGATCGATTTCAAAGATACTCCCTGAATTCTGAGTGACATCTCGCATTTCACTCTATCAATTCTTTGGTGATATATCTACTTAATATTCAAAGATAAAATCGAAGAAACATGGCCGTGTATTTGTTTTTGTTATTATAGTCGATGCAAATTTTGAATTAAATAATTCGAAAATATTTAATATTTAATTTTTTTTTTTTTTACTATATATACACATTTGTCTAGGGTAATTACTGTTTTTTTGTATATAATGACGAGGCAAAAAGAAAAAAAGACAATACAAAATAATTTTCATTATGCTTTAAAGTTCGGAAATATTTCATATGGATTACATATTTATAGTTCCAACTTTCCTTAATCAGGGACCGAAATACATTACCAATATAAACCAACATGTAACACACACAAATACATAAACGCAAATCTATTCACACGAACACACAGAACACATAAACAAAGACACATTAACACATACCGATACTTGTTTCAAATCATCTCATTTCTCACCTCGCGTGACTTCCTCTCACGCGAGGGTCCCACGACCGATCCCGACCGATGCCAAGTGGTAATTGTGTCACGTAGGCGCTACTCTTTTCCTTTCGATTTTTTAGCGTACTTATTGCATATATGTATTAAGAAGTTGTATCGTGAAGCCGAAGAATAACAATGATAATAATAATAATAGCTATTATTGTCGTTATACAGTAGAGGGCTCTCTCTTAACCCGGCACTGCTCTCTCTTTCCTGCTGCCTCCTCTTTTATCTACCTTTGTACAACTACCTGTCTATCTATGTCCATCTCTCAACGATCACATCAACTGTTTAAAAACTAAAGGATGAATGTTCATTGCGAGCGCATTCAGGGCAGATCACAGATAAATGACCGGACAGTGATGCTGGAGCCGTTTTAGTTAAACTCAAGAACAATATTTACCACAAAAATTAAAATCTGTACTAGCTTTTATTTGTCATTGCAGTTCGTGTCATGTATAGTTGCTCTGTAATCTCGCTAATATTTGTATTTCTGCCGAAAATATAATCAAAATCTCTTACACTGTGAAAATATTAATTTTCCTTAATACCTTTTCTACACACAGATACACATATATATGTATATATATATACAGTATATATATATATATATATATATATATATATATATATATATATATTATATTGCATATATATATGTGAATGGTTTAAAACCACAGTTGGAGTACGACAGGGATGCATACTGTCACCAATGTTGCTCAATTTATTCTTAGAGCAAATAATTATGGAAGCGATGGAAAACTTTGAAGGAACTGTGTCAGTTGGAGGACAAAAATTGTGCAATCTTAGATTTGCGGATGACATAGATCTGATTGCAGTTAGAAAGGAGGAACTAGCTAACATCACGGAAAAGTTAGACAACACAAAAAGAAAGTATGGAATGGAGATAAGCAGTGAAAAGAGCAAGATTATGGTATCATCAAGGCAAGGCGACGAAGCTGCGGACATTGAAGTGGGAGGCGAACGTTTGGAAACAGTGGAGACATTTAAGTACTTAGGATCCACCTTGAACGAAGATGTGACATTACAAAAAGAAACCACCACCAGACTAGCAAGTGCGACAGCACACCTGGCCAAATTGAATAACATTTGGAACGGCAAGAAAATTCGATTGGGAATAAAGATCAGGCTTATGCACGCTCTCGTTACGTCTTTAGTGTTTTATGGATGCGAGTCATGGACACTCAGCAAAGGTCTGGAAAGGAGGCTGAACGCTTTTGAAATACGTTGCTTTCGATGCATACTGGGAGTTAGCTACCGGGATCACCGTACCAACGTCTCCATAATTCAAGAGATCACTGACAAGGCAGGATCGTTCGAACCACTTCTTGAAATGGCCAGAAGGAAACTGCAGTGGTTCGGACACGTGACGCACCGCCCAGGGACACGCACATACCATCATGCACGGGACCGTGGAAGGAACAAGAAAGCAGGGAAGACCTAGATTGAACTGATTTAGTGATATTCAAAGTGAACGCGTCAAAGTGCCCCAACGGTCCTATTGTAGTGACCCATACCTAGCCAGACCGCGCCGGAGCGCTGGGAATACCCGAGTCTCCCCTGAAGACCCTAGTTACCCGCGAAAACTCACGTGGAGGATGTTACCTCTTCCTTTTACTTATTGTTTATGTACTTTTATTGTTTTTTGTGGATAAATTTTACTTTATCCGTAATTTTATCTTTGTTTTTAAGGGAACCATAGCCATTTTCTTTTACTCTTTTTATACGCACTCTTTTAAAGCTGGGGTAAGAGCTTGCCTAGGTCTTTTAACTTAGTTTAGAGTTTTAACTGTAATAAATAACCTTTTTTATAGGGAGTAAGGGCTTGTAACCCCAAGCTTACGGTCGAGCAAGCCACTTTTCTTCGGCGGAACATACCACGCCATCTAGGGGGGGGGGTAGTTTTAATAGTTAACTCGTTCCAGGGGCTACTAGCCTACTAATTAAATCCTTGCTGGGGGTCGGCTATATATAGCCCGGGAACTGAGCAGTAGGGGCAGGGGGTATTGGTTGTAACGTCCTCAGAGCGGCCGATGTACACCCGGCGGAAGCTACGGACGTTGGTTGCTTGTGATTTTCCCCTGCGGTCGTAAGGACGAGGTTTTTAAAGGCAGTAAGGTGGGATCTTTTAAGTTTTCAATATTTATAATAGAAACGGAGTGCATCTTTTAGGTTCTGGTTCCTAGCGTCCATTTTTAGTGTTTAATGTATTTTTGGCGTTTTACGTCTTTTTGGTGCTTTACCATTTTTTTTTACATGTTTTAATGTTTAGTGTTTTATGTTCTAAATAAATGTTTTAGAATTCGTGAGTGAAATTCCTCCTTTTTACTTAAACCCTTTTAAGAGACAAATGATACCATAGCTTGGCTACCTGTGGCAAGCAATTGACAACCCTCTCTATCTGCCCTTAAGGCTGACACGCACTCCCCTCGGGATTTACCACGCTCACCAGACAAACTCTAGTGGATGAGGTAATTTTTCCTCTTCTTCCATACATGCTTCCCTTTTTATCAATTTACACTCTTCTACACGTCTTCTCCTTCGATACATGTATTGTTGCTGAACGTACTAACCAAGTGGTGGCAGCGCTTATGACCTAATTAGCAAGAGTAATTAGAGTAATTAAGAGTCAATCACTACACTATGACTACGGGAGTGACTTGACTTGACTTGATATATATATTACATTACATATACCTATGTATACACACACATACACACACACACACACACACACACACACATATGTGTGTGTGTATGTATGTATGTATATTTATTTAGATATGGGCGCTCTTAAACGCATTCGTGCTGTCTTAAAGAAAGCATTGCTATTTCGTCTTCCATTTGTTTTTGTTCATTTAATTGCTTTCCGAAAATAAATTTCATAATTAGACAATGGCTTAGCACTGTGGCATTAGAAGGGTACTGAATGATTAATCGATTTTCTGTCTTAGAATGTACTTATTAGTCCATTAATGATAAAACTATAGACTATTAATAAAACACGAGTATGTCTGAAGTTTGATAAAAATGCCTATACTACAAAAAAAGGAAAAATTAATCATAGCCAAGGGAGTGGAAATCTCGGGTATGAAAACCCCGGTTTCAGTTCTCGTGTCAGTGTGGTAAATAAACTTTCTTAACTTAACTTTACGTGTCGAGATGTGAATAAACCTCGAACACTGCTGTTGCAAATAATGTTGCTTTCGGGGGAAATGTTGAATAACTAATATTCAATAAGAATGTAACTTTAAATACCGTCGTCATTCGTAAATATATTGTCAATATCAATTCCATTTCTAGGTACTTCTTTTTGCATGTTTGTTTAGAGTGTAATCTATGTCGTGTTGTTTAGAAACGAGAAATTATTTCACATGAAGTGCTATCAATTCCTACTCAAAATTTAGCTTGAAAATATATGTGAGAAAAAGAAGAGAAAAAAGAAATGGCACTGCATTTGAAATTGGCAGAGATTCTCTTCTTGCAATAAAGTCGAAATTGATATTAAATGAAATTGTTGAATATATTTAATAGCTAAATCATATTGTTTCACGTAATCTATGTTGCGCATTAAATATTGTGAAACCGCAACAATGCTGGAGTAATATTTTGATAATACTCTCTTCACCTATCTTTGAATATGTTTATTTATTCACTCACTTGCTTATGGATATATCGGCATTGCTAATGAAAAAACATTTATTAAGAAAACGTACAAATATCTTATGCTGTGCAAAATATCATAAGTGAAAATCATTAAAAATAACAGACTTTTTCTTCTAGCCATGTAAATCCTTTTATATCTTTATATGTTTGTTGATAAAGATGAATATCTTTATACTGTCTTTTCTTTTTTATAGTGATATGCCCATACTGTCTAAATGAAAGATAAACGATTTTTTTTTATATCAGTTGCATATTTTCATAATATTTTTTTTTTTTTTTTTTTTAATTAGCAACTCCGATATATTCATAAGCAATTGAGTGAATAAATAAACATATTCAAAGATAGGTGAAGAGAGTATTATCAAAATATTATTCCGGTATTGTTGCGGTTTCACAATATTTAATACGCAACATATATTACATTAACTAATATGATTTAGCTATTAAATATATGAAACGATTTCACTTCATATTAATTTCGACTTTATTACAAGAAGAGAATCTCTGCCAATTTCAAATGCAGTGTCATTTAATTATCTTCTTCCTTTTTTTCACATAGATTTTCAAGCTTAATTTTGAATAGGAATTGATAGCACTTCATGTGAAAGACAACATAGATTAAACTCTAAACAAACAAAAAGCAAAAAGAAGTACCTCGAAATGGAATTGATATTGACAATATATTTACGAATGAAGACGGTATTGAAAGTTATATTTTTATTGGATATCAATTATTCAACATTCTACGTTTCCCCCGAAGGCAATATTATTTGCAACAGCAGTGTCTGCGGTTAATTCATATCTCGACACGTAAAATTAAGTTAAGAAAGTTTATTTACCACCCTGACACGAGAACTGAAACCGGGGTTTTCATACCCGAGATTTCCACTCCCTTGGCTGTGATTAGTTTTTCCTTTTTTGTAGTATAGGCATTTTTATCAAACTTCAGACATGCTCGTGTTTCAATAATAGTCTATAGTTTTATTATTAATAGACAAATAAGTACATTCTAAGACAGAAAATCGATTAATCACTAAGTAACCTTCTAATGCCACCAGTGCTACGCCATCGTCTAATTATGAAATTTATTTTCGGAAAGCAATTAATTGAACAAAAACAAATGGAAGATGAAATAGCAATACTTTCTCTCAGATACAGCACGAATGCGTTTAAAAGCGCCCATATGTAAATAAATACATACACACACACACACACACACACACACACACACACACACACACACACACACACATATATATATATATATATATATATATATATATATATATATATGTGTGTATGTGTGTGTATGTGTGTGTGTGTGCGTGTATGTGTGTATGTGTATATATGTGAATGTGTGTGTATGTGTTTGTGGAGAAAGTATGAATGAAAAATAATATATTCATAGTGTAAGAGATTCTGATTATATTTTCGGCAGAAATACAAATATTGGCGAGATTACAGAGCAACTATACATGACATGAACTGCAACGACAAATAAAAGCTTGTACTTGTCTTCCACCTAATTTCTTAGGAGAAACAGGATGGGCCAATCACACACACACATACGCATACAAGGCACTTATAGGGGTGAGATTGCTTGCCTACCATTATGTATTCAAACGATGGATTATCTCTGGTCTGATAGACTAAATATTGTCTGTGGTATCTATTGCTCTTGAAACAAATAAAAAAATGGATCCAGCATCATCTGCAATTTACCACTCATAAATAAAATTTTAATTTTCAATGTCTTTAAGCATTGGGAGTGTTCAAACATAGAGAGATATAAACAGACAGGTAGAAAGACAGACAAAAGATAAGGCAGCAGCTGAAAGGTTGGAGTCGATTGTGGGAGCTGCGCGTGAGAGGTAGTAATCTTAAAGCACAGTCACATGAGCGTTTTTTTTTCAACAATCCGTTTGTGATATGATCCGCCATTCGACGTCACCCTGTGGGCAATTTCCCAACGGGCGGCCGTCCTCGCAAGTTATTTGTCACCGTCTGTAGAATTGGAGGCTCAACAAAACTTAAACCACGTGTGTAGGTTCGTTCGTGATTGCAGAGAAGATATAGTAAAGGTTTGTATCATAATCTTGCCGCGTATGTAAACAATGATGACGTCACGGATGCTTTCAAATGGATTTACGTGAACAAATAACAGGCACTTGAAAAATATAAGGATATGAACATGAAATACCTACTGAAAACCATATTAATTGAAATATATATGATTATTATTAAATGTGTAGTTGACAATGCTCTCCTTAGAAAAAATGCACTCTCTTGCTATGCCCACTCCGCCGATTCCGCACGATACGTATCGTTTGCTTCTACTTCCGACCGAGGAGTAGATGATGCAGAGTCGGAAGAGGAGGGAAGTGGAGAAGTTGATGATCCGTCCGACTTTTTGTTGAAAAAAACGCTCGTGTGACCGCCCCTTTACCTCCTTGCCACTCAGAAGTACTTATCTGAAGAGTAATGTTGAAGTTTTAACAGAATATAGGTGATTGTTTAAGTGTCTTTGTATATATGTTGTTGTGTTTGTGTGCATATATCTGTTTATGTAGTGTGTTTTATATGTTTATATTGTAATGTATTCCAGTATCTGATTAAGGAAACAATAAACATAATATCCCTATTTCCGACTTCAAAATCTACGAAAATTTTAGTGTAACATTTCTTTCCAAATATGTCACGTATTTCATAAGCAGTTTGTAGATAGTTATATATGAATAAGGAAATCAATAGAATGATTAAAAGCATAATAGCAAAAAATATTTTTGTATCACTTTGCATGAAAATATAAATACATAATAAAATGATGATAATAATGACCATAAAACAAAACAAAACATAAATAGTATGAGTTAGCCGTCAAATGTTTTCGAATTATTTCAGTTATTTCAAAATTTGTCTTGACTTTTTTTTATAAAAAAAGAAATAGATAGACTGATAGACTTAAGATCTTTTGGGGTAAATATTGTTCTTGAGTTTCAGCATCATTGTCTGGTCATTTATCTGTGATCTGCCCTGAATGCGCTCGCAATGAACATTCATCCTTTAGTTTTTAAACATTTGGTGTGATCATTGATAGATGGGCATAGATAGACAGGTAGTCGTATAAAGATAGATAAAAGAGGAGGCAGCAGCCGAAAGAGAGGAGAGAGGGCGATGTCGGGTTAAGAGAGAGCTACTGTATAACGACAATAATAGCTATTATTATTATTATTATCATTATTATTCTGCGGCTTCACGATATAACTCCCTAATACACATATACAATAAGTACGCTCATAAAATCGAAAGGAAAAGAGTAGCGCCTACGTGACACAATTACCACTTGGCATCGGTCGGGATCGGTCGTGGGACCCTCGCGTGAGAGGAACCATGCTGCTCGGAAGTAATTATAAGATGAGAAATGAGATGATTTGAAACAAGTATCGGTATGTGTTAATGTGTCTTTGTTTATGTGTTCGTGTGAATATATTTGTGGTTATGTATTTGTGTGCGTTTTATGTTTGTTTATATTGGTAATGTATTTGGGTGCTTGATTAAGGAAAAGTGAACATTAAACATATTATCTATATTAAGTGTTTCCGATTTTAAATACAAAGTCAGTTTAAAAGCTTAATGATTTGATTTTATCGTTATATACAAAAAGTGAACATAATCACACATAAATGACAAATGTATATATTAAAAGAAAAATAATATAGATTAGGAGTTAGCCATTAAATATTTTCGAATTATTTCAGTCGAAATTTGTATCGACTTTCATAACAAAAAACAAATACACGGCCATGCTTCTTCCCTTTTTTCTTTCAAGTCCAAGAAAAGAGAGGCAGGAAGAGGGAAGAAAAATAAAAGAAAAAGCATAGGGAGATGCTTAGAAAAAAAGAATGGAGAGTAGGAAAGATGGTGAAAGGAGATATGTAAAAATAATAATAACAATAATAATAATAGTGATGATATTAATAATAAATAAAATCCCTTGAGATCAGAAGAGATACCAAAATAGACTGAAAATGAGAGGGGAAAAGGGGAGATAACGAGAGATAGGGAGACAGCCAGATAGATACATGATTAAACACTAACACATACATATTAACACGTTCACGTATATGTAAATGTACACACACACACACACACACACACACACACACACACACACACACACACACACACATATACATATGTGTCTGTGTTGTTACGTAGCTTTCGTCCATTAACAGTGAACGGTTGTTACAAAAAAGGGCACATAACAGAACCCAGTTTATAGAATTTGGTGTCAATCATAATAGTGTTTATAAATACCAGTTTGTTTATTTTCATTTTTTATTCACAGTCCACTCAAAGGAGCGTCAATGTTCTTATGTGTTAGTTCTGCTGTAATCACCACTTCTTAATCATTGTTAATTATGTTTGCTTGTACTTGTTATATCTTAGCTTTGTTATAGCCATTATTATTATCAATTATCATTTATTAATCAACTAGCTCTTCTGTTCTAGCTTTGTTATATTCACTAATTAATTTTGAATTTTCTGTTACATTCATCTCTTTTATATATGTTTCGTTTTTACTATCTTATTGTAGCTTTCTTTTTAGAGTATTGTAAATTTTAGAGTTATTGTAAGCATGCAAGTTAGGGAGTATAAAACGATTCTATAATTACTTATTTTTATACCAATCACCGGATAACAAAAATGCACGAAATTCTCCTCATCTGCAAAGAAGAAGTAACATTCATATTGTCAATTTCATGATGAAGTATGAAGACTATTTTAAATATATCCACAATTACTCACTTATAAAAACAACATCAATGTTATATATTCACACAACACACCATAAATAATATTCAATATGAAATAAACATATACTGTAATACAGGGTAACAACCCACAAATATAAAGGTAAATTATCGTAACCACAACCCGGCTCCTCCGACCACCGACCGGCCACGGTCACCTCTTTCCACAAGCCCGTCCAAGGTCGTTCTCCTCCTCCCTCACCCTTCCGCCCCCACAACCCAGTCGACCGAAACCCGAACAAATCTCCGTGTCTCGTCCACGTACTCGAGGCCCGTCAGTCAGTCGCAGTGTCAGGTCATGCAGAGGTCATGAAATTGCTGACGGTTATGCACAGGTCAGTGATCGATGGGCCACCATGTAATAATGTAGATATGATTATGTGAGTGGATGTATGTGTTTGTGTTTTAAAAATGAATGTTCTTAATACGGTTTGGAATACTTACAAGAATTCATTATGAAAAGTTTTGGGTGTTTGCTCCTGTGAGTGAAATTATCTATTCTTAAATGACTTTGAAGAGATCATTATAACCTGTTTATGTAATTTGTTTGTTTAACACCATAAACTAGATCGACAATATTTCTTAAAGAAACTGTTTAGATATATACAAAAGACAACAAATCCATTCGCATTTGTAACCATGTTACAATTTTCTGGATTTAAATTAGATGATTGGTTTTCATGATAAATGCTGAGTCATGTGATACTATCACTGTCACTAGCTGTTCACTTCACTGGGCGAAAATGCCATCCCATCATTTGTTAGTCATTTGTGATACTTTTTGCTCTCATTTCCAGCTAATGGTTCTGATGTACATGGGAAATTTGTAACATCGCGAGGTTTAGCATGTACATCCTTAACGGCCATAGATATACCTAAAAGATTCTAAAGGCACAATGTTACTGGGATTGAACTCATCGAAAACCAAGACATCTTTCCTAATTCTTAAGTGATTCTGCGCCAACGAAGAGGTGGGGGCAAAGTTAGAGAGAAAGAAAGAGATGAAGAAAATATATATATATACATAAAACATATAAAATACATAATGTATATAATACATATATCATCTGCAATCTGGCACTGAATGCGCTCGTGATTAAAACTAATTCTTTTTTTTAACTAATTGGTGTGATCACTGATAGATGGGCATAGATAGACAGGTAGACGTATAAACTCAATTAAGCAGCAGCCGAGGGAGAGGGAGCAGTGTCTGATGAATAGAGAGCCTCCTCGCTCCTTCTACCGGATAACAACAATAATATCTAT
The DNA here is from genome assembly GCF_019202785.1 of Penaeus chinensis. Taxonomy (NCBI): domain Eukaryota; kingdom Metazoa; phylum Arthropoda; class Malacostraca; order Decapoda; family Penaeidae; genus Penaeus; species Penaeus chinensis. The sequence goes on along the minus strand of NC_061856.1, from coordinate 13,563,276 downwards.
TATTGTTGTCGTTATCATTTTAATGGCTGATATAAATCTACAATAAGTACGCTGAAAAAATCGAAATGAAAAGAGTAGCGCCTACGTGACACAATTACCACTTGGCATCGGTCGGGATCGGTCGTGGGACCCTCGCGTGAGAGGAAACCACGCTCCCAACCATGCGACTCGGAAGTAATCAAAGGCTGAGAAATGAGAGGATTTGAAACAAGTATCGGTATGTGTTATGTGTATACTTAGTCTGTTCGTGTGAATAGATCTGTGTTTAAGCATTTGTGTACATTTTATGTTTGTTTATATTGGTAATGTATTTTGGTGCCTGATTAAGGAAAAGTGAGCAATAAACATATTATCTGTATTACGTATTCCTGACTGTAAATATATAGTAAAAACATATTTCTGCTTTGATTTTGTCACGCTTTATACGAAAAACTATAGATTATGAATCAGCCTTTAAATATGTTCGAATTATTTCATTCAAAATATGTCTCAAATATAATAATGATAATAAAAACACAAAACAAAAAACAAATACACGGCCAGCCTTTCTTGGGTCCAATAGTAAATAGTATGTGGATATATTATCAACATAAAACTGATAAAGTGAAATGTGAAATGTCGCTCACAGTTTATGGTAAATCTTAGAAAAGAAATCGACCGTACAGGACGCTCAGCAAAAACTTCACCTGGTTTGCTTTTCACCAAAACCATAGATAACAACTCGGAAGGGAATAAATGACAATATATTCACCAACTCAGATATCACTTGAAGTCGTTATTCTTATCAGAAATCGCTTATTCATTGTCATACGTTTTCCCCCCAAAATGATTAAAACGTTATTCGCCACATTTCCACGGTTTATCCAATTCTAGTTACAAGAAGCGTAATCATGGTTCGCATACTCGTGATATCTAATCAGCTGTTTTGTTCTTTTTTGCATGTTTAGAAATAGGATGCCTTTTCATCAAACATGTCCGCCTCTTCATTAGGCATTCATAGCAATGTACAGTATATTTAATTTGCAAATAAACAAATAACCAATTGTATGTCTTTATACGACTACCTGTCTATCTATACTCATCTCTGTATGATTGATCACACTCATTGTTTAAACACTAAATAATCTTATTCACGAGCGCGTTTAGGGCCTGATTACAGATAAAAGTAACAGCCGATGATTTGGGAACCATTTTATCACAGACATTTTAAGTCTATCAGAGATAATCCACCGCGTGAATACATTATGGAAAGCAGCCTAACTCGCCCCTATGTGGATATGTGCACGTGCGCATGTGCGAGTGTGTAATCTTTGTGAAGTAGAACAAAGAAAACAGCTAAGGCGGTTTCTTTCCCTTGATTTTTTTCGCTTTTCTCTATGTGTGTCCTTCATCGTAATATGCTTAAAAAGTCTATATTGCATTGGTGATTTTTTCACGGTAGCATAAGACAGGAAATGGAACGTTAATATCATTTTTGTGTATAAAACACAAATATTGCCACCCAGGGTGCTAGTTTATTAGAAGTTCTCTCTCTCTCTCTTCCTACCACTCTCACTTTCTCTCTTTCTCACTATCTCATTCTGTCACTCTCTCTTTCCCTTTCTATGCCTGTCTTTCTCGCACGACCTCTCTTTTTCTCTCACTCTCTCTGACTTTACCCCCACTTCTTCGTTGACATAAAATTACTTAAGTTCTCTTGATCTGATTTGTTGGTTTCCTAGATAAAGAGAGTTAGAAAGACAGATGATTAAACACATACAGAACCATATTAACACGATCACTCTTTCTCACACACACGCATATGTAAAAGAGAGAGATAGAGGGAGAGAAAGAAAGAGAGATAGAGGGAGAGAAAGAGAGATAGGGAGAAAGAGAGAAAGATAGAAAGAGAGAATGAAAAAGAGAGAGACAGAGTTAGAGAGAATGTGAAAGAGTAACTGATATACATATATATATATATAAACACTTATATATGTGTGTGTATGTGTGTACATATTTATACATGTTAGTGTATTTATTTACACATAAACATACATACATACATATATTATATATATCATATATATACGTACATATATAAATTCTGTGTAAGAATTTCGGAGTGTGGGAATATTGAATATTATAATTTTGTTATAACTACGTGTTCATTACAGATTGCTGTCATTTTGAACTGAAATTTCGACATTAACAACTTTATTCCTCGCTTGCTTGCATTTTTCTGGGATATACAATATATCAGCTTTGACAAACAAATACAAGTTTTGTATTGAATTTCTGTATGAATATCAAGGATTTAGTCTCGATCATTTAATAATCTTACAAGCGTCCTAGATCTTTGTCAGTAACAATCCCTAATGATAACAATATTTTAAAATGTTTCACTGGTCTTTGAAAATCACTTGAAATATTACAGGGGTATAAAAAAAATATCCAATACTGATTCTAACTTTTATTCTTTACAGTAAGTATCAGCTAATTCAATATCCTTAAGACCTCCAGTTGTGTTTTCTTCGAAGTATGTCTGTGTCTGAAAAACCGGCGTGAGCAACCGGACTATCAGACACATTGTAAAGGACCGTCGCCAGAAGGTTTACCATAATCCATGCCTTACTTGTTCCTTATCCTCCGTAACCATGACGGTAGCTGGCGTAAGGGTAATAGTGAGGGTAACCGTGGTAGTATCTGTTGTAGTAGTGAGGGCGTCCGTAATAGGTGTAATGAGGTTTAGTTTCGGGTTCAGATTCGACTGATCTCTTGTGGTGGCTGTGGTATCTGTGAGGATAACCATAGAAATTGTTGTGGCGGTAGCCAGAGTAAGGGTAGCGATATCCATGGTGGTATCCATAGTGGGGATGGCCATGGTGGACTACCTGGTAACTATAACTATTGGTGGTGTCCGAGTCAGCTACTGGTTCAGGGTCAGCTTCCGGCGTGGAGTCAGCTGAGCGTTTAGTAAGGCCGTGAACTTGAGGAGCCACGAAGGAGGTGCCGCCACCTGGATGCCTGGCCACCCCATCGCCCTCCAGTGGCTCGAAATGATGGTAGTGAGGATAGTAGTGGTAGTAAGGGTAGTGGTGGTACTTGTGTGGTTCGGGATCGGCGTGTGTTACCACGGCCGCTGCCAAACTCACCAGTGCGATTGCCTGGAAAATTTTAAACGTATCATCATCTTATGCTGCGAGAAAATTTCGCCATGAAAAGTTGTATACAATCTATTCTGTATATTTAAATAATTAGATTTTTTTTTTTTTTTTTTTTTTTTTTTGTTTTTTTTTTTTTTACTCGTGTTTTTCATAAATCATGTTGATGTAATTCAGTGATACACAGATAATAATTTTAAATGGAAAATTGGTTAGGGAAAATTCTGCAGCATATACATGTTTATATATACATACATACAGATACATGTGTATTAATTTATCTATATATATTTATATGTTTATACAATCTATCTATACATACATACATATATATACATATATATGTACATACATATATATGTATATATGTGTATTCATTTGCATTTACATATGTATATATATATGTGTATATGTACAATCTATATATATATATTTATATAGAGAGATTGAGAGAGATAAATTCGTTAGCTAGCAAGTGTGACAACTTACCGTAAGCTTCATGGCTGGTCCTGTTCTTGGCTCACTGAGGATGTGTCTGCTGACTGCCTGTGGAAGCCCCTTTATATACGGCTCCTGTGTGTGACCTTCGGTAAGCACAGGTTCACGCACCCGAACGGGACAGTCCTTAGAGCTGTATTTTCTAAGACTTTAAATTAATAATATATTAATTTTGTAAAAATCTTAAATACCATCTTAATCCAATAAGTAAAGAACTTTTTCTTAGTGTAAAGCTACCTTAAAGAAAGATATTAAAGGGAATTGTGTTTAGGCTCTGCTGAAAAATCTTCCATATTTTCATATATTCTCCGAATTGCTTATGTTTCTGTATATTGTGTATCATTCTATTAGAAACATCCAATTTATCGCAGTGTATGTAATATACCACCACATGTAATCACATTAGTAGGGATCACATTTATATGTATCCCTATATCTATATTACACGCCCAAACACACAATAAACACACACACACGTCCACTCTCTCACTCACACATACGCATATGTAAAAGAAAGAGAAAAAGAGAAAGAGAATGAGAGAGAGACAGAGTTAGAGAGAATGTGAGTGAGTGAAACAGAGAGAAACGGATATACATACACACACACAAACATATATATGTGTGTGTATATGTGTATAAGTTTTTATACATATTAGTGTGTATTTATTTATATATAAACATATACATATATATATTATATATACGTATATATATACACATAAATATGCTGTGTAAGAATGTCGGAGTGTGGGAATGGATGAATATTATAATAATTTTGAACTGAAAATTTGACATTAACAACTTTATTCCTTGCTTGTTTTCATTTTTCTGGGATATACATTATAAATTTTGTATTGGATTTCTGTATGAATATCAAGGATTTAGTCTCGATCATTCAATACTCTTACCAGCGTCCTGGATCTTTGTCAGTAACAATCCCTAATAATAGCAACATTTTAAAATGTTTCACTGGTCTTTGAGAGTCACTTGAAATATTACAGGGGTGCATTTTTTTTCATTTATCTCTATATGTGTTCGTCATCGTGGATATGTTTAAAAAATATATATTTAATTGTAATTGTTTTCACGGTAGCATAAGAAAGGGGATGGAATGTGAATAAACTATATTGCCATCCAGGGTGCTACTTTATTAGTTCTCTCTCTCTCTACCACTCTTACTTTCTCAATATATCATTCTATCACCCTCTCTTTCACTTTCTATGCCTTTCTCTCACGGCCTCTCTTTTTATCTCTCTCTTTCTCTCTGACTTTATTCCCACTTCTTCGTTGACGTAAAATTACTTAAGAAATTCGCTTGATTTGATTTGTTGGTTTCCGACGAGGTTCATCACAAATTGTTCATATTAGATAGACTAATCTAATCTTTGCATATCTGAGTAGTTCTTTGAAAAGTAAAACCCATAGATTATGGGACTTTTATACTAATCTTCATAATTGATTAATTTTTGTATCATATTCCTCACATTAGTAGTTGTTTTTAGAGAAGTACATTAAGTTAAAGTCCAGATCCTATTTTTGCTAATCACCTCACACAGGAAAACGCCCCTATGTCTTATAATAATACTAGTAGATATTATTTTTGTTATGTCTATTCTAACAGCTTCAAGATGTAACTCCTATTATACATATATATTGAGTCCGCTGAAAAAAAAAAGGAAAAGAGTAGTGCCAACGTGATACAATCGTCACTTGGTGTCGGTTGGGATCGATCGTGGGAACCCTCGCATGAGAGGAAGTGATCTTACCAGCCATGCTAGGAAGTACTATGTTTTCAAATGATTTGGAAGTTTGAACATAATATGTGTATGTTTGTGTGCCTTTGTATAATGTTATCTCTTTGTTCGTATACATATATCTGTGTTCATGCATTAGTGCATTTGTATATGTTTGTTTATAATGGTGATGAACGATAAATATACCATAAGCAAAACATCTACAGAATGAATGTGAGATGTCTCCTAAAGTTTATAGAGAATCTTTGAAAAAAATCGAACGTACAGGACATAATTACCAAGAATTTCCCTTGATAGCTTTTTACCATAACGTAATCTTAGATAAAACCTGGGAATGGGATGAATAATAACAATTTATGCACGAACTTCACTTGAAGTGCTTGTTCTTCTCAGAGATCGCCTGCTTATTGATTATCCCCGAAAATGATCTTAAGGTTATTCGCCACAACGTTGTTCACAGTTTTGTGATTTCTTTTCGTCACAAGAACCGAAATTGTGCTTTTTATACCCGAGATATCCGCTCCTTTAGCTTTTTTTTTTTCTTTTCTTCTTCTTTTGTGTTTAGAAATAGGATGCCTTTTCGTTAAACATGATTAAGAGTTCATAGAAATATATAATTGATTTGCAAATAAACAAGTAACCCAATTTCAAGAAGGATATTCTTTTAGCGCTACATTGCCATGTCTTTGTGGAACGATATTACAATATATATTACAGTGACCATGATGTGAACATAAGAAATATTTTTCACAGTCAGTTTAGGAAAGCACAAAAACATGAACATTTTCAATAGATCGTCATGCACTAGGAACAAAATATTTATATTGAAAATCCACGCTTATATTATAGATAAGAGAGTAGAATATAAGCTTTATTAACATGCTTTCATATCGATAGAGCCATGGCTTAGAAAAGCGAGTTGTTTTTCTTTCGCAAGCCTACGATTGAAATTAGCATATTTCGATATGCCATGCATAATATGGAACCACAGAGAGCAATAGACATTGTTTTTTTTTATATATATAATTTAGGCTTTAACCTCGGGTTTACTCAGCTCTCGAAAAGTGTTCCATGAGTGGAATACGGGGAAGTATGTCCAAAGATTATAACAATACTTTATATAAAGTTCTGCATAATCATAATTATGTAGATCAAACGTCCTGGACCTTTGTCAGAAACAATAGCTAATGATAACAATATTTTAAAAGATTTCACTGGTCTTTGAAATTCACTTGAAATATTACAGGGGTGTAAAACAATTATCCAATACTGATTCTAACTTTTATTCTTTACAGTAAGTATCAGCTAATTCAATATCCTAAAGACTTCCAGTTGTGTTTCCTTCGAAGTATGTTTGTGTCTGAAAAACCGGCGTGAGCAAACCGGACTATTAGACACATTGTAAAGGACCGTCGCCACAAGGTTTACCATAATCCATGCCTTACTTGTTCCTTATCCTCCGTAACCATGACGGTAGCTGGCGTAAGGGTAATAGTGAGGGTAACCGTGGTAGTATCTGTTGTAGTAGTGAGGGCGTCCGTAATAGCTGTAATGAGGTTTAGGTTCGGGTTCAGATTCGACTGATCTCTTGTGGTGGCTGTGGTATCTGTGAGGATAACCATAGAAATTGTTGTGGCGGTAGCCAGAGTAAGGGTAGCGATATCCATGGTGGTATCCATAGTGGGGATGGCCATGGTGGACTACCTGGTAACTATAACTATTGGTGGTGTCCGAGTCAGCTACTGGTTCAGGGTCAGCTTCTGGCGTGGGATCAGCTGAGCGTTTAGTAAGGCCGTGAACTTGAGGAGCCACGAAGGAGGTGCCGCCACCTGGATGCCTGGCCACTCCATCGCCCTCCAGTGGCTCGAGATGATGGTAATAAGGATAGTAGTGGTAGTAGGGGTAGTGGTGGTACTTGTGTGGTTCGGGATCGGCGTGTGTTACCACGGCCGCTGCCAAACACACCAGTGCGATTGCCTGGAAATTATAAACGTATTATTATCTTATGCTGCAAAACAAAATTCAGCATGAAAGAAATTGTATACATACTGTTCTGTATATTAAAATGATAATTAGAAAATTCTATTTTGCTTGTGTTTTTCATAAATCATATTGATCTAATTCTGTGATACAGTTGTTTTTAAATGGAAATTGACTAGGACAAATTCTGCAGCATTTACGGGATTATATATATACATACATATACATGTATATATATATATATGTATTAATTTATCTATATGTATATACAGTCAATCAATACATACATACATACATATATATACGTATATATATGTATACATGTGTATTCATTTGCATTTATATATATGTATATATGTGTGTATGTGCACAATCTATCAATCTCTCGATATATGTTTATATATAGAGAGAAATTCGTTAGGAAATATGTATGACAACTTACCGTAAGTTTCATGGCTGGTCCTGTTCTTGGCTCACTGAGGACGTTGTGTTCTGCTGACTGCCTGTGGAAGCCCCTTTATATACGGCTCCTGTGTGTGACCTTCGGCAAGCAAAGGTTCACGCACCCGAAAGGGACAGCCCTCAGAACTGTACTTTCTAAGACTTTAAATAAATAGTACATTTATTTTGTACAATCTTAAATACCATCTTAAACCAATCAGTAAAGAACGACTTTTTTTCTTAGTGTAAAGCAAAGGCGGAAATGACCCTGTGTGAAAGAGACTTGCAATACAACGTTTATGTGATCATTGGTTGCAACGTGCTTACCATAGAGTAAGATATTAAAGGGAATTGTATTTTGGCTCTGCTGAAAAATCTTGCATATCTTACTATGTTCTCCGAATTGCTTATATATTTCTGTATATTATGTATCACCCTATTAGAAGCATCCAAAGTATCGCAATGTATGTAATATACCAATATATGTAATCACATTAGTGGGGATCATATTTATATGTATCCCTATAGCTATATTATACACACAACCCCACACTAAACTTACTAAACACACACGCACACACACACACATATATACATATATTTGTGTGTGTGTGTAGAAACATGCGCGGACGCACAATTAATAAATAAATAGATAAATATACATATGCATTGTGTATATGTATATATATACATATGTACTGTATACATGTGCATTGTATATATATATATATATGTATATATGCATATGTATTGTATATATATATGCATTGTATATATGTATATATATACACAAATGAATATGTGTGTGTGTTTCTCTTATACACACACACATATATATAGATATGCATATGCATATATATATATGCATATATGTATACCTATATCTATCTATATACACACACACATACACACTCATATATATAATATAATATATATATATGCATATCTCTCTCTATATACATATGTATGTATTGAATATATGTATATATATACACAAATGTATATATGAATATATGTGTGTGTTTCTTTTACACAAACAGACGTATATATAGATATACATATGCATATATACATGCATATATTTATGCCTATATCTATATATATGTGTATGCACACACACATACACACACATATATATCATAATATATATATATATATATGTATATCTCTCGATCTATCTCTTTATGTATGTATGTATGTATGTATGTATATATGTATGTATGTAGGTATATATTAACCATATTAACACGTTCACTCTCTCACTCACTCACACATACACATATGTAAAATAGAGAAAGAGAGAGAAAGAAAGAGAGTAAGAGAAATAAAGAGAGAGAGAGTGAGAAAGAGAGAGAGAGAAAGGGAGAAAGAACATGAGTGAGAGAAAGAAACATGCGTATACACACACAAACACAAACATATATGTGTGTATGTGCATACATTTTTATACATGTTAATGTGTATTTATCTATATATAAATATATACATACATATAAACATATTATATATCATATATATACGTACATATATACACATGTATATGCTGTGTAAGGATGTCGGAGTATGGGAATGGATGAATAATATATTTTTGTTGTAACTACATATTCATTACAGATTGCTGTCATTTTGAAGTGAAATTTCGACATTAACAACTTTATACTTTCCTTGCTTGCATTTTTCAGGGATATATATTATAAGTTTTGTATTGAATTTCTGTATGAATATCAAGGATTCAGTCTCGATCATTCAATACTCTTACAAGCGTCCTGGATCTTTGTCAGCAACAATCCCTAATGATAGCAACATTTTAAAATAATTCACTGGCTCCTGAAAATCACTTTAAATGTTACAGGGGTGAAAAAAAAGTATCTGAATGTGTTCGTCAACGTGGATATGCTGAAAAAGTCTATATTTAATTTTGAAAATTTTCACGGAAAGGGGAAGGAACGTGAATAAACTATATTTATTGCCATCCTGTTTATTAGAAGTTCTCTCTTTCAACCACTCTCACTTTCTCACTATCTCATCTCTCACTCTCTTTCACTTTTTATGCTTCTCTTTCTCTCATGGCCTCTCTTTTTCTCTCAGTCTCTCTCCCTGACTTCACCCCCACTTCTTCGTTGACGTAACATTACTAAAGAAATTCGCTTTATTTTATAAGTTGGTTTCCGATGAGGTTCATCACAAATTGTTCATATTAGATAGACTAATCTAATCTTTGCATATCTGAGTAGTTCTTTGAAAAGTAAAACGCATAGATTATGTAACTTTTATAATCATCTTCATAATTGCTTAATTTCTGTATCATTTTGCTCTCATTAGTAGTTGTTTTTAGAGAAATACGTTAAGTTAAAGTTTAGTTCCTATTTTTGCAAATCACCTCAGACGGGAAAACGCCCATCTGTCGTATAACAATACTAGTAGATAATATTATTGTTATTATTATTTTAACGGCTTCAAGATGTAACTCCCTATTATACATATGCATGAAGTGCGCTGAAAAATAGGACACAATCACAATCAGTGACACAATCGTCACTTGGTATCGATTGGGATCGATCGTGGGAACCCTCGCATGGGAGGAAGTGATTTTACTTACCATTCTACTAAGAAGTACTGTGTGTTCGAGTGATTTGGAAATTTGAATATATTATGTACATATGTTGTTGTGTGTGTGTTCGTGTACATGTATCTGTGTTCAAGTATTTGTGTGTATGTTTTATATGCTTGTTTATATTGGTGATGAACGATAAACATACCACAAGCAAAACATCTTCAGAGTGACTGTAAGATGTCTCCTAAAGTTTATGGAGAATCTTGAAAAAAATCGATCACAGGACATAATTACCAAATCATTCCCTTGATAGTTTTTACCATAACGTAATCTTAGATAAAACCTGGGAATTGAATGGATGATAACAATTTATTCACGAACTTAGATATCACTTGAAGTGCTTGTTCTTCTCAGAGATCGCTTGCTTATTGATTATCCCCGAAAATGATGTAAACGTTATTCGCCCCAACGTTCACAGTTTTGTGATTTCTTTTCGTCACAAGAACCAAAATTGTTTTTTATACCCGAGATATCTTTCAGCTTTTTTTTTCTTTCCTTCTCCTTTTGTGTGTTTAGAAATAGGGTGCCTTTCCGTGAAACATGATTAGCAGTTCATATAAATCTATAATTGATTTGCAAATAAACAAGTAGCTCGATTTCAAGTAGGATATTCCTATAGCACTACATTGCCATGTCTTTGTGTAACTTTAATATTACTTTCCGCAACAAATGAAATATGAATGAAACTAATTGAAAGACAAAATAATACTATATATTTTACAATGATTATGATGTAAACATTAGAAATATATCACAGTTAGTCAGTTTTCAGTAGATCGTCATGCACTAGGAATAAAATATTTATATTGGAAATCCACGGTTATAATATAGATAAGAGCGTAAAGTACAAGCTTTATTGACATGCTATCGTATAGGGTCATGGCTTAGAAAAGCGAGCTGGTTTTCTTTCGCAAGCCTACGACTGAAATTAGCACATTTCGATATGCCATGCAAAATATGGAACCACAGACAGCAATAGACATTGTTTTTTTAAATATAATTCAGGCTTTAACCTCGGGTTTACTCATCTCTCGAAAAGTGTTCCATGAGTGAGATACGGGCAAGTATGTCCAAAGAATGTAACAATACTTTATATAAAGTTCTACATAATCATAATTATGTAGATCAAACGTCCTGAATCTTTGTCGTCAGAAACAATTGCTAATGATAGCAATATTTATAAACATTTCACCGGTCTTTGAAATTTACTTGAAATATTACAGGGGTGTAAAACAAATATCCAATACTGATTCTAACTTTTATTCTTTACAGTAAGTATCAGCTAATTCAATATCCTTAAGACCTCCAGTTGTGTTTCCTTCAAAGTGTGTCTGTGTCTGAAAAACCGGCGTGAGCAAACCGGACTATCAGACACATTGTAAAGGACCGTCGCCACAAGGTTTACCATAATCCATGCCTTACTTGTTCCTTATCCTCCGTAACCATGACGGTAGCTGGCGGAAGGGTAATAGTGAGGGTAACCGTGGTAGTATCTGTTGTAGTAGTGAGGACGTCCGTAATAGCTGTAATGAGGTTTAGGTTCGGGTTCAGATTCGACTGATCTCTTGTGGTGGCTGTGGTATCTGTGAGGATAACCATAGAAATTGTTGTGGCGGTAGCCAGAGTAAGGGTAGCGATATCCATGGTGGTATCCATAGTGGGGATGGCCATGGTGGACTACCTGGTAACTATAACTATTGGTGGTGTCCGAGTCAGCTACTGGTTCAGGGTCAGCTTCTGGCGTGGAGTCAGCTGAGCGTTTAGTAAGGCCGTGAACTTGAGGAGCCACGAAGGAGGTGCCGCCACCTGGATGCCTGGCCACCCCATCGCCCTCCAGTGGCTCGACATGATGGTAGTGAGGATAGTAGTGGTAGTAGGGGTAGTGGTGGTACTTGTGTGGTTCGGGATCGGCGTGTGTTACCACGGCCGCTGCCAAGCACACCAGTGCGATTGCCTGGAAAATTATAAACGTATTATCATCTTATGCTGCAAGAAAAATAAAAAAGAAATTGTATACATACTGCTCTGTATATTGAAATAATAATTAGTAAATTTTATTTTGCTCGTGTTTTTCATAAATCATGTTGATACAATCAGTGATACACAGTTCTTTTTAAATGGAAAATGGATTGGTAAAATTCCGCAGCATATAAGCGTTTACATACGTACATACATACATATACATGTGTGTACCTATGTGTATTCATTTATTTATATACATTTATATGTTTATCTATACATACATACATATATACGTATATATGTATATATGTGTATTCATTCGCATTTATATATGTGTATATTCATTTGCATTTATATATATGTATATGTGTATGTGTATCTATATATATATTCACATAGAGAGAATTTCGTTAGCTAACATGTATGATAACTCACCGTAAGCTTCATGGCTGATCCTGTTCTTGACTCACTGAGGACGTTGTGTTCTGCTGACTGCTTGTGGAAGCCCCTTTATATACGGCTCCTGTGTGTGACCTTCGGCAAGCAAAGGTTCACGCACCCGAAAGGGACAGCCCTCAGAACTGTAAGACTTCAAATAAATAATACATTAATTTTGTAAAATCTGAAATACCATCTTGAACCAATAAGGAAAGAACTTTCTCTTAGCGTAAAGCAAAGGTGGATATGACCCCGTTTGACGGAGACTTGCAATACCGCGTTTATGTGATCATTGGTTGCAACGTGGTTATCACAAATGCGCATACACACAATAAATAAATAAGAATATATATATGAATTGTATATATGTATATATACATATCTATTGTTTATATATATATATGCATTGTATGTATGTGTGTGTGTGCTTCTTTTACACACACACACACACACACATACATATATATATATATATATATATATATAAATAGATAGGCATATATGTATATATACACATACATATCTATTGTATATATATATATATATATATATATATATATATATATACATGTATGCATTGTATATATGTACACACACGTATATATATATATATGAAAATATATGTATGTGTGTGTGCTTCTTTTCCACATATATAGATATAGATATGCACATATATATATATAAATATATATATAAATATATATATATATATATATGTGCACATACATCTATACCTTTATATTTCTATCTATCTATCTATCCATCTATCTATATATATGTACAGACACACATAATATATATAATGTATGATATATATGCATATCTCTCTATATGTATGTATGCACACACCGACACACATATATATAACATATATATAATATATATGTATGTATGTATATATACATATATATGTATATATACATATATATGTATATATTTGTATATATATACATATATGTATGTATATATGTATATATATATATATATATTAGTATGTAAATGTGTGTGTGCATTTGTGCGAGTGTGGATATATGAGTGTGTTCAAATATTAAAGAGATCTGATAGCACTTTATTATCATTGATCCCATTGCATCTCCTCTACCAGCTTCCGGGTCACTCTTCAACAAGATAATCTTAAAATCGAAATGCAGACTTTCTCTTCAAAATCATGTTGCACAAATAAATACCATACTCTCTATTAACTTCCTACAACCCCATAATCTTCTTTTTTCAAATAATATCAGTATCCGCTATCAACTTCCTAAAACCTTATTCAGAATTCTCTACCCTCGGAATGGGAGCCAAAGACTGCCCAGGTTCTTAAAGCTTTCTAGAACTCGTGCCTATATTCGTGACCCACTAGGCCTTAAATCTATACACAGAACTTCGAAACTAAGATCTCATTATCTGAAATAGATGGATGTTAATCCTCATTACCTTTATAATGAACTTCCCACCCTCTCCCCTTCGCATGTAATGGTCTTTGACGCCTACCCGCACGGAACATCGAAGTTGATGTTCTAATTCCCGAAATCCGAAAAGAAAGATTCAAATCACAGCCTGAGTACCGTTACATGATGATATAGCATGCCATTCAAAAAAGAACAGATCACTATCAATGAACTGTCGATAGCGAATGGCAGGTAGGGTTGTAGTGAGCTGACGCTCTTACTGCCTCCTCCGGCGACCCATACCCGCTCAGCATCACACAAAACCCCCATGAAAAGTCCCCGCGACCAATATTATAAGTCTGGACCAGGGCGCGAGGATACTGACGGAGGCACCGCAGGAGGTACTGCCTGACGGAGGCGCTGCAGGAGGAGGATGGAGACGCCCTGGACATTTTTAGTATTCCGACGATATCTGGCCCAAGCTATTTATAGTACAACGTCCCGATGTCCCACTCGAGGCCTGCGAAGGATGACGTCGGGAGGTCGCCCTCATAGCTACGGGAATACTAAGATGGCGCCCAAGATGGGGACAGACAAGGCCGAGGGAAAATCCAACGGGCATTTGGCGCCAAACCCCTCAGCTAGCCCACGGAAATAATTTTTATCGTCTATTTGAATTTATGTATGTTTGTTCTTTTCTTTTAGTGTTTATATCATTGTATGTGTATTTTTCTTCATTTAACCTCCTTTACTTTTTCAAAATACGGCAATCTGTTACTAAAACTTTAATATTTAAAGAAATAATCAGAGAAGGCAGACGACTCTCAACTATGAAATGAGTCTAGATGCGCTAACATCTCCTGGCGCACGACCTTGTTTGTATAAATAAGGTGGGGTCAACCACCTTGCTTGAGTTGCGCACAGGCATCGGCTCACAGGGTTCGTTTTAAGGAATCAGAGCGGTCAGGTCAACGGAGACACACCAGAGGAAAACATACATAAGGTTTAATGCTAAAGGGCACTATTTACATTACACAACAGGATATTTACAAAACAGACAGGAGAAGGATCCAGCGGAGCAGGCGAGGTCACATCATTACCTGCGGTCGGCTATCCCTTAGATAACCGCCGTGCAGAGTTTGTCATTTTTATTTGTGTTTTTTTTTTTTTTTTATTATTTGTTCTTTTACGTTTCATGGATCTTACAGTGTCTGCAGTTTTATCAGATATTGTTTTATTTGTTTTATTTAAGATTGCCCCTTTTTACGTGTATTTGTGTTTAATTTTACCGGAGGTTTTATTTAATTGTGTTCTCGGTTTTTTAAATAATAATGGTATTGAGTTTTACCTTTTGTTAGTTTTTTTTTCCAAATAAATATATCAGATAAAGTTTTATAGTTCATTTAATTTATCTTAACTCTTTCTATTTTGATGATAACTTTAATTTACTCTTATGATTTCACTTTTACGTTTTATCAGTTATACACATTTCTAAAAAATATCTATATTCCTTGTGAATGCTTTGGGCAAAAGATTATTTCGCTCATCTTGTTCTTTGTTCATGAAATGACGCTACCAACTATAATCCTGCACAAGACAAACGTCAATGACAATTACTTTGTGCCGGAACAGGAAGCCGGAGGCTTAGGTCTCGTTGGCTCCTACGGCCCCGCAAACTAGGGGAGAGAGACGCAGACACCCCCTACAGTCTTGCATTTAATTTCAGGTCATATAAAGCTTTAGCAAATGGTCGGATGTTTTGCACCGATTTATCTGTCATTTAGAACTAAGCATTATAGTGTCGACTGGATCTGCCTCATACTGGAATCTATTCGCTTGGCATGGTCGATCGATTAGCCAAATTATCACTCTTCCAAGAAGGAAGAGTGATAATATGCTGCTGTCATTCTCTTGGGGACTATACATACAGGATATAGACAACAAAAAAGATACTTAGCACAGTCTCTGGTATAACGACAACATTACAGGGTCAGCATATTTTTCGGTATTGATAATCCACCTACACATATTGAGCCCTTTAAAGCAGACCTTCAGACAAGTGTGTGTGTGTGTGTGTACTTGAGCATGTATTTGTATTTATTGTATATGCATGTATTTGTAATCTCACATTCCACACACGTTTTTCTCTGTGTATGTTTACAGGATACAAATTCAAGTATATGTACATACATTCATGCACACATACACACACAGATTTATATATGTATACACACACATACATACATTCATGCACACGCACACACACACAGATTTATATATGTATACACACATACATATATATATGTGCGCGCGGGATTGTATCTTGTAAACATACACATAGAAATACGTTTGTACGTGAAGTGTGTGTTTCTATCCATGTGTCACAGGATTATATTTTGATCTTTCGTTTGTCTTTATGTTAACAAACGATGACATATTCATGTATTTTTATTCTTTTTTCCAATGATATTACACGCGAACCCATTTCGAGTTTCATTTTTAAGATATCTAATGTAACAAGTTAAAGAATGACTTATCTAAAACGCTCATTCGAATAAACTACTCACCGATCTGCTAAAGATGTTACTTAAAATCTTACAAAAAGAACATGCTAACTCTTTAAAGACTAAGGAAGTATTGTTCTAGGGGCTTTTCTTTCAGGCGCGTGAGTTTGCTTGCCGATGGCCACGCCCCGCTCTGAAGCCGTATATAAGTGGTTTCCACAAGCAGTTGGCAGAGGTAGCGTACACAGTGAGCCAAGAACAGGACCAGCCATGAAATTTACGGTGAGCCGCCAAAATTGTCAACGAATGAAGAATTTATTAATACTTTAGACAATATACACATTCATCCATGTTCTCATTATTTTTATGAAACAGGTTGGCGATGCAGATTGTCTATTGGTAAATTTAAACAGGACAGTACTAGTAACAGCAAAATTTCAATCCAGGTCAATATATCCATTTTTCTAACAGTAACTATATATACTATTTCCAGGCTATCGCACTAGTGTGTCTGGCAGCGGCCGTGGTAACGCACGCCGATCCCGAACCACACAAGTACCACCACTACCCCTACTACCACTACGATCCTCTCTACCACGATGTCGAGCCACTGGAGGGGGATGGAGTGGCCAGGCATCCTGGCGGTGGCACCTCCTTCGTGGGTCCTCAAGTTCACGGCCTCACTAAACGCTCAGCTGACCCCATGCCAGAAGCTGACCCTGAACCAGTAGCTGACTCGGACACCACCAATAGTTATAGTTACCAGATAGTCCACCATGGCCATCCCCACTATGGATATCGCTACCCTTACTCTGGCTACCGCCACAACAATTTCTATGGTTATCCTCACAGATACCACAGCCACCACAAGAGATCAGTCGAATCTGAACCCGAACCTGAACCTCATTACAGCTATTACGGACGCCCTCACTACTACAACAGATACTACCACGGTTACCCTCACTATTACCCTTACGCCGGCTACCGTTATGGCTACGGAGGATAA
This sequence comes from Penaeus chinensis, assembly GCF_019202785.1. Classification (NCBI taxonomy): domain Eukaryota; kingdom Metazoa; phylum Arthropoda; class Malacostraca; order Decapoda; family Penaeidae; genus Penaeus; species Penaeus chinensis. The sequence goes on along the minus strand of NC_061856.1, from coordinate 13,545,548 downwards.
GGAAAAAGTAAGGCATGGATTATGGTGACGACGGTCCTTTACAATGTGTCTGATAGTCCGGTTTGCTCACGCCGGTTTTTCAGGCACAGGCAATGTAGTCATCATTCTTAGGGCACATGAAACTAAAAAAATCACCTTTTGAATCATTGTATAAAGAATAAAGCTAAAAAAAAATAATGGAGAGTATCTTACAACCCGGTAATATTGTTAAGCTGACTGAACCAGATGCCTTATAAGTTTATAAGATGAATAAAAAAAAGTTTAAGTTTTACGACTTTCATCTTTCGCATGTAAGATAACAAAACGGTTCGAGCTTAAATTTCTGCTTTATTAATAGAGCAAAATATAACTATAATGTGGATGGAAACAAATCAGATCTATTTATCCAGTTTTAACCTAACGTTCATGTTTTCTTATTTATTATTTGTTTATGTTTAATTTACGTAGTCATATCTAGATTCCC
>NC_061856.1:13525085-13530085 GCF_019202785.1 Penaeus chinensis | reverse complement strand
TATATATATACTCGTATATATGTATATATAAATATATATATATGTATATGTGTATATATATATACACACAAATATATATGTATATATATATATGTATATATATATATATATATATATATATATAGAGAGAGAGAGAGAGAGAGAGAGAGAGAGACGTGCACACTATATTATAGACATAATGTAGAATGGCTGGAGAGTACGCTTTTAGATATCATTCGGATGAAAACGTAGCACACATTCAGATTATGACCCGACGAAAGGAGACCGTAGATATCACTAAGGAAGTTTCTTATGAGTTGAGTTATGCCAAGTATTGTGTTACATGAAAGGTATCATTTGTTTTCCTTTACCGTGTATATTACCGTAACCGTAAAAATGCGTAATTAAGTGTGCCGTCTTTATTATATGCTTATGTTGGTTTACAAAGAGAAGGACGAACGGAAGGGGCGTGTTTACACTGTATTTTTCTTACAAGGATTGCCTTCAGAACAGATCTTCTCGTCGTAGTCCAGTTGTTGCGTGCGGCTTCCGTGACAGCTCCTGTTTGTTCGCTCCAGTGAGATGGTGTATTTTAGGCGCTGGCAATAGTCATTCGTTGTTATTATTATCATTGCTGTTGATGTTATTATTATTTCTGCTTCTGTTATCATTATTTCTGATCTCATTGCTACTATAGTTCTTATTACTATTATTATCATTACTATGATTATTATCTTCATTATTATATTATTCATTATGATCAAAATATGTATAATTGGTGCTAACTTCTATGTATTACTGTAATATATAGATGTAATAATTACCATTAATATCATTATCATAATCGTGATTAACTGATCATTATAAAAACATCGGCGTCATTTCTACTATACTACATTGTTATTACCATGACCATCATCACTTTTACCATTATTATCCTAACTACTATCAAGAGCCCCTAGGGAGTCCCGTAAAGCACCACTGGTTCAGTGTGTATGATCACCCGTGGCAGCCACGCCTACGGCCGAAGGACACGGAAAGAGGGTGAAGGACCTCGCTCGTTAGGGGCCTCTGCCGGATATCGGTGCTTATGGTTCAGCTTGAAGACTCCTGTGAGGACCCCATGCACCCTGGGACTGGCGTCTGCTGGTAATTACACTCTGTCGATGGTTTCTCATCTGGAACAGTAATTAGGCTGTGAGGCTGCGTGGTATCAATATTTCAGAATGGGTGTGTTCGCGTACTGGGAAGTGGCACAGATGAGATTATGTATATTTGTATAATCATGTGAAACGTACAGAGACACTTACACAGACGTACATTTGTGAGTGGTGATTACTGGATGACCACTTCCTCCTATGATGGAACACACGAATAATCTTGACTGAAAAAGACTCTACTGTTAAATTACCCGCTGAATAAAATGTGATTGCATTCCACATTATCAGAGGATATGTACTCTACTGTGCCAATTACACCTTCAAGTTAATTGATATCTATATAATACATAGTACATAAAACAAATAGATAAGACTGGACAAATTATTTTGATGCATTTGTCTACCTCCTCATGTAATCTTATTGATATGAAGGAAAAGAATGGGAGACGAGTTGGAGAATAGGGCAAAAAGTGAAGCAAAACTAATTCGAAGAAAAAATGAGTTGGAGAAGACTGGAAATAGCAACTTGGGTTAGAAAACCTAAATAAAATGGAGTTGGAGAATAGAGTCAGCCTCTTCCTGTGGTCAATTACACTCTTTACTTGCATTTAGGATCATGACTGTTATTAGATTACTTTAGGATGTAGACAAATACATCAAAACAATTTGTCCAGTCCTATCTATTTGTTTTATGTACTATGTATTATACAGATAATATGTTTATAAATATATACATATAGACGCACACACACATAAATGTGGTGTCTATATGTCTATATATATCTATATGTGTATATATATATATATATATATATATATATATATATTTGAGGCCACTATCAGTCAGTGTCGACTATTGGCGAGAGAATGTTAGGAACAAGCTGTTGCCCATGCAGCAGGCTCCCTCTCACCACGCAGCTGATGGTTCCGAAGGAACGGCTTAGACCGAAACGGTTAGGCACCAGTGGCGTCGCAGGAGCTGCCAGAACAAGGTCACAAGCGACAACGAACTGCCTTAAGGACTCCGGGTTCGGATTTTTCCTCAGGATTGATTCCCGAAGACTTTTCCTCTTATAGATGCCACAAGACTGAACTGCAAGTCAGCAGTCGAGCACCACTATGGTATATATACATATATATTATATGTGTATGTATATATATATATATATATATATATATATATATATAATAAGGTTTTCTGTCGAGGGAAGCCCGAAATGTCATCTACGTAAGCCGCGGATGATATGAAGGAGAAGAATGGGAGACGAGTTGGAGAATAGGTGGAGACGTAGAGTCCCATACCCCAGGTACATGTCTCTTAGAAAAGGGGTCTGATTATGCTGTTCTTGACCCCTTTAATTATTAAAAAGAAAAAGAAAAGCAAGGCACCACTGGAGAGTAAAAATATAAACCAGTAGAAATACGAATTAGCAAAAAGGAACAAGGATTTTAAAATGGGGCTGGTGCTGGCCAGTGTAAAAAAATTCCGTACTGGCATGTAAAAGATGGCTCAAACACATCCTTATCTTGCTGCTCCAGCGACGCCATGGTAAGGGGTAATCCAGGGCTACACGCAAACACCAGGTCCAGAGACACTCCCGTACGGGTTTATTAGAATAAACATACTATTAAGAACATATTATTAAACAAAAAAGTCAAGTAACAATAAATAACAATAAAAAGATAACCTACAACAATAAAAACAATACAAAGATACCCTACAACAATAAAAACAATAAAATCAATAAGTAAAATAAAACTAGAATAAGGTAAAATTAGTCAACAATACAAAGGATATCTCCTCTTATACTTTTATACCTAACATAATCCATAATTGAGGTGGTGACAATTATCTAAGTTTCATAAAAATGATTATTGATAAAACTGAAGATTGAAGTAAATTTTAAAAGAATAGAAAAACATAAAATAACGTAAAATGAAAATTATAAAATAAGAAGAGTTCGGTATTAAAACGAATTATAAAAACGTTTAAGTCATTAAGTAAAAAACAATAAATGTATAAAAGAATGAAAAAAGAGCACTAAGATCCCTATCTACCATTAAGACTTTATACAGAATTAAAAAAAACGATAAAAACTCGCAAAATTAGTGTAGTCACTGCCTTATTCTCCACTCAAGATTCGGAGTATTCGAAGCTCAAAGAGGAAACTCAGGAAATAAAAACGGCAATATCCTTCGGTGGGTATAGTTTACAAAGAAAGCATGGTTTTGGCAGCAACAATAAGGTCGTGTTGAATGCGTGGGCGGGAATCATCTCCAGCGTGTTTGAGCGCCGCCCGCTGGATTACCCAAGTTCGGTTCGGGATTCAGGATTCGGGATTCGGGATTGGACATCATGGGTGTCGAGGGGACAGGTAGATATTTGGGGGGAGGATAGGGGGTAGGTATGCGGACGTAAGCTTAAGGAAAAAGGACCAAAAGGAGAGAAATTAAAGCGAGCCGAGAGATGGAAATGAAAGAAATGAGTGAGAGATCAACGGGTGAATATAAAAAGTAGAAAGCGAGAAAGATTAGTATGTGAGAAGATAAGGGCACAGAAGAACGTAAATCACGAAGTAGAAGAGCAAAGAGAAAAATGAACGAAAGGAGTGAATGAAAGAAAGAAAACGGGGAAGAGGAGAAAAACGAGATTAGCATAGAAAGTAAGGAGTGACGCAAGCTTAAGAAGAGATAAGGGAAAATGAATGAGGAAAGGGAAAGAAAGAAATTAACGAGGAAGAAGTGAGAGCAAGAGAACGAGAGAGTATTTAGGAGAGACGAAAGAGAGCGAGTAGAGTACATAGGGTACATTTGTCAGGATGAAACGTAACGAGGAGAGAGTGGGAGAGAGAAGGGGAGGGAGAAAGGGAGGGAGGGAAAAAGATTGGAGAAAAGGGTAAAGGGGGAGACTAAAGCAAAAGGGAGGTAGGTGAGACTAAGGCACACAAGGGTGAGGAGGCGGATAAGGGGGGAGGAGGTAAGGGGTTACGGTCCAAGATGGGGGGGAGGGGGGCGGAGACCTCACAACATATTTATACATGTATATACGTATGTGTATATATATATATATATATATATATATATATTTACGTACATATATGTATATACGTATATACATATATATAGACGTATGTGTATATATATATATACATATATACGTATATATATGTATATACGTACATATATGTATATACGTATATACATATATATACGTATATACATATATATATATATACGTGTATACATATATATACGTATATACATATATATATACGTATATACATATGTATACATGTGTACATATATATACGTATATAAATAAACAAATAAAGAATATGTATTTATACATATACAAACATTTATACATATGTGCATATATAGTCATATTGAGACATTAAACATATATATACATATATACATGTACATATATATACATATGTATGGATATATGTATATATTCAAATATAAATATGTGTGTATGTCTATATATATACACATATTCCTTTATATAATTTATACATGTCTATACACACATAAATAAACATATACATATATATATAGACATACACATGTATAGACATACACATGTATAGACATATACATATATATAGACATACACATGTATAGACATATATACATATACACATGTATAGAGACATACATATACACATGTATAGACATATGTATATATCTACATATACATATAGACATACATATACATATATAAATACATATGTATAATATATATACACATAGACACATATAAACATATAGACACACACACACACACACACACACACACACACACACACACACACACACACACACACACACACACACACACACACACACATACACACA
>NC_061856.1:13470085-13517585 GCF_019202785.1 Penaeus chinensis | reverse complement strand
TAGCTATTATACAAATAATAATTCTTATCTTATCTTTATCATTATTGTTATTGGTGTTTTTATCTTTATTGTTATTATCATTGTTTATATTATTGTTGTTATTATCTTTATTATTGTTATTATCATTATCATTATTATTATTATTATTATTATCATTATCACTATTACTCCTACTATCATTTTTATTCTTTTATTGTAATATTTACATTATCATTACTTTATCTTTACGATAATGATAATCATTTTCATTAATATTATCAATATTATTATTAGTATCATCAATATTATTATTAACATTATCATTGTAATCATTATTATCATTATCATTGAACTCATTATTATCATTATCATTATAGTTATTATCAATTTAATTAGCTATGTGTTATAATTATCTTCATCATTGTTTTTATCATTATAATAGTTATTATCTTCGTCATTATAATTATCATTATCATTGTTATCATCATTTTTATTCAAGCTAATAACGTTATTAGTATCATTGTCATTATTATTATTTTATCATTATTATTATTATTATTATTACTATTATTATTATCATTATCATTATTATCATTATTATTATTATCATTATTATTATTATTATCATTATTATTATCATTATTATCATTATTATTTTTTTTATTATTATTATCATTATCATTACTATTATTATTATCATTATTATTACATCATCATTATAATCACCATCGTCACTTTTATCTTTATTATTATCATCATCGTCATTGTTATTATTATTGTTATCAATATGATTATCATCATCATTATTATTATTACTTATGACTTCCTGATCCTCATTGTGTTCATGATTATTACCACTATCATCAATGTCTTTTTTTGCTATCATTAGATAAAGACAACAATTAAGATGGTTATATGGTAATATAACTAACATATAATGGTGATGATAGAAATACTTATGATAAAGAAAATAATAACAGAACCACTGCAATAATAATGATAATAATGATAATGCTCAGCAACATAGAATTAATAACTAGTAACAGACAACTACTAATAATGTTGACATTAATAACAGTGAATATTGATATTATAGATTATGCTTGTGATAACAGTTGCGATAATATTAACATCAAAACGATAACATATTGGCAAGAATGATTTATCTAATAACAGGAATGATACTACAGTAACTGTAATTATAATGATATCGTTAATGATATTAATAGAACGAACAATATTCCTTACTGTCATTGTTATTATTGATACTGATGTAATCATATATGTTATTACAATCTTTTTGTTGTCATCGTTATTATGTATTTTATCATAAGCATTACCACTAATATTATCATTATTATATCATCACTTATCATTAACACTGCCATCTTTATTCATAATAATACGAATGCCGATAATAGATACGATTTTCTCGAACAGAATACCGACGTGGTTTTGGTAACGTGTTCGTAATATTGTATAAGAACAAATCACACTTTTCTGCTACAGAAATTTGGCCTTGGCTGCGCAACCAAGGCAGGTGTTAAAAAGCGATTACTAATCTGTCATTAATCGCACACGATAACACGCTGTTCCTTCAGGCATTTAACCATAAGCAATTATATCCGGCGCTTCAGAGTACCGTGCGTGACGAGAGAGAGATGACACGAGATTAGGCATGTCCTCTATCCCTTGACAACAGTGTGTAGTAGTGATACAGGATGACTCAAGGAAAGGTTTCTGTTGATACTAAGGACTTGGAGACTTCTTTACTAGTGTTTAGTGTCTTATATACAACGGACAAAAGAGAGCTGACATGTAAACCTATAACGAATTTAATTCTACGGGACGCCATGATTTCTGAAGGTTGCTAGATTCCAAACGTTCCGGTTTGTTTGCGGAAAAAATGAGACTGAAAACATTTAAACATTTTTTTTTTTTTTAATAACCCCGCCAATGTCTCTGTCAGATGGAACTAATGACAACCTCGAAATTATTACCTTCTCTTACTCCGTATCGGCCCAAAGGGACTGGTAATCGTTTGTTGTTTTTTTGAGGAATTGTCGCCATATAAACAAGTCAAAGATGGAAAACTAATGCATGAATCTGACATGTGCATGAACGGAATGAAATTACACACACGCACACATATTATATATATATATATATATATATATATATGTACACACAAAATACATATATATTTACATAATTATATATAAGTATATGTACATATATATACCTACAAAATACTTATACACACACACACACACACACACACACGTGTGTGCGTATGTATATATATATACATACACATACATATACACACATGTATGCGCACGTAGTCGCCAAAAATATTTGTGTTATTTATATAGACATGCATATATATATATATAAATATATATATATACATTTATATATATGTATATATATATATGTATTGGATATATGAATATATATATATATGTTATATATCATAAATATATCATACATATATTCTATATTTATATTATATATTTCTCTCTCTCTCTCTCTCTCTCTCTCTCTCTCTATATATATATATATATATACATATATATAAGCATATATATGCATATATATATATATATATATATATATGCATACACACACACACATATATGAGTGTGCGTGTGTGTGGGTGTGGGTGTGTGTGCAAATATAGAGTAACTCCTCCCAAATATCTTTGAAATGATATGTTGTACTGTTTAATATGAAACAGCGAACGATGTTACTTGAGACTTTGCGAGAGACGGCAGAAAATGATAGGCAATAATTCAACAACACATTTCATATCGTGTTTCTCATTATTTTAACGATAATTATGGGAATTAGTATAGCTTATTTTCTTATGCCAATTTATGCTGTGAAATCCACCTTTACGAGATCTACAGCAAGTTCATATGATCCACATTTCTTGCCCCAAATCACGAACGTTATTTCTTCCACTTGGCAACACCCCTAAAGACTCTTCCTGACTGAACGAAATTGCCCTTATGAGAGCACTTCCTCCACCTACTCTACTCCATAAGTCTCTTCACCAAAAAGAATACAAAATAACTTAATAATTTCCTCCATAACTTCAAGGTAATGGTTTTAATTGCGAGTGTCAGGGTCCTCGTTCATTTGATATCCAGTATTATGTTAATTTTGTTTTCTATCTATTTCCATTTATTGCAAGTTTTGCATGCTAGATTAAGATTTTGTTTCTCACAGTTGTATTCTCATTTTTAAGGTATTTCCGAACCTGAATGATAAAACAAAATATTACATCACTTGGTAATCAATAAACTTGGTGATTCAAATAAAGAGAGGAAAAAATAGAGGAGATGAAAAAGAAGAAAGCATAGAAAAAACAAGGGAAGAAAGGAAGGGGAGCCAGAAGAAGAAGCGGAAGAAGCAGAGGAAGAAGGAGGCGGAGGAAAAAGAGGGTTCAGAGGAGAATAAATAGACGAAAAAGGAAGAGGGAGAAGATGAAAATTAGGAGTGGGAGAAGACGAAGACAAAATAACATTAGCATTAACGTTGACAAGTAAAAGGAAAATCTTAAAAGACAAACACAAACAAGAGGGAGAAAGAATGATAGGATAATGATAGCACTTTTAAACGAGATATTCTTATTAATCTTCTATTGCACACGATTTTCGATATGGATCAATATTTTGGAATCATGTTGCATAATTTAAAACAGTCCTCCTCTTCCAATTTTGTATGAATTGGTGGATGGTGTAATGAATTTAAGATACCATAATAAGGAGGAAGGTCTCTCTATATTATATATACTGTGGCTTAACCTTCTTGATAATATACCATTGGTTCACGTTTCATACACGTAAAAGGTCATGAAAAAATATTGGTCATCGAAATTCGAATAGCAAACATACTCACACACACACACACCTACGCACAAACAAATACACAGAAATACACAAACAAACACACAAACAAATACACACGTACAGACAAACACAAACTCATCAAAATCCTTCGTCCCAGTCTCTTAAGTCTGTTTACATCGCCATCCGTTCCTTAGAAATCTGTTCCCAGTTAATCGAACTACACCCATCCTCCACGCTCGATTTCCCTCCTGGATTCCCGAATCTCTCGCCGGGATGTGCCTGCCCCGTCCTTAGGCTTAGCGCACGACTACCCCGTGTGTGGCCGCCGTGTTTTGTGGTTTCCTGTAACACTTCCTGGGAATAACATATATTTATTGGAATGTATGTATATATGTACATATGTACACATAGACATTCACGCGCGCGCTCCCACACACACACGCACACGCAAACACACAGACACACACACATATATATATACATATATATATATACATATATATGTGTATGTATATATGTACATATATGTAGATTTATGTATATATGTATAAATATGTAGATTTATGTATATATATACACACACACACATACACATATATATGCATACACACACACACACACACACACACACACACACACACACACACACACACACATATATATATATATATATATATATATATATATATGCATACAAATACACACACATATGTACATGCATTTACATACATATATACACATATACATACACACACACACACACATATGCATATGGATATACATACATATATACACATATACATACATACACACACACACACACACATACACACACACACACACATGTATATATATATATATATATATATATATATATATATATATATATATATATATATGTCTATATATATATGTATATATATAAATATATATATATATATATATATATATATATATATATAGGGAGGATTAGGCTTAGTTAAAAACACACACACACACGCGTGCGTGTGTGCGTGTGTGTGCGTGTGTGTTTATACATATATATATATATTCATATTTTTCTATCTCTCTCTATATATATATGTGTGTGTGTTTGTAGTATATATAAATATATATATATACGTATATACATACTTATATATATATATATATTTATTTAAATATATATATGCACACACACCCACACATACAAACACACACACACACACACACACACACACACACACATATATATATATATATATATATATATATATATATATATATATATTATGTGTATATATACTATATGTATGTATGTATGTTTATACATATATTCTAATGTATATATATACTTGCACACGCACACGCACATTCATATATATATTTATATATGTATATAGAGATATATGTATATATACACACATATATATGTATATACATATATATATGCATGTATGCGTATATATACATACACACACACATACACACACACACGCCCGCACACACACACACACACACACACACACACACACACACACACACACACACACACACATACACACACGCACACACACACACACCTCTCTATCTATCTATCTATCTATCTATATATGTACTTATATATTTATATTTATATATATATATACTCATATATGCATATATGTATCTGTACATATATATTTATATTCATATATATACAGTATATATATGCATACACATATACATATATATGTATGTATGCATATATATATATATATATATATATATATATATATATGCACACACACACACACACACACACACACACACACACACACACATATATATGTGTGTGTGTGTGTGTGTGTGTGTGTGTATGTTTATATATGTATATATAGATATACATATAAATGTGTTTACATATATATGTTTATATATATGTATATATAAATATAGATATGTACAAACACACACACACACACACACACACACACACACACACACATATATATATGGATGGATGGATATGTATATATATACATATGTATATATATGTACATATATACATATATATCTATACGTATGTATGTTTACATATAAATGTGTGTATAAATGTATATATATGTATATAAATATATATGCATATATGTATATATGTATGTGTATACATATGTACATATATAATATAAATACACACATAAATGCACACACACACACACACACACACACACACACACACACACACACACACACACATATATATATATATATATATATATATATATATATATATGTATTTATATCCATTTATACTTTTATGAGGATCCTTTACGATATTGTTCTTCAGTGAGATACTGAATTCGTGGAATGTTGACTGTACAACATGCCGTAGCCTTCACGTGTTTTTTTTAACATACTGGACGTTTTCCTGTAGTAATAAAATATTTAGAAACCTAATACAAGTTATATTAGACAGTCATGGACCGACCTCCTAAGCGTTAGTGATAGCAGCATCAAACTGGGCGAATTGTGGAAACTCTTCTCTTACGTCTGTGGGTGAAGAAGCTTCCTTTCGCCTGTACCTGATCTTTTCTGAAGGAAAGTTCAATATGAAAGTGAGAAAAGCTACTTCCAAACATTGCACAACCTCATTACTATGGTTGGTTTTAAATAAGCCATCTCGAGGTCATAGAATGTGGCCATCACATTATGTTACTATGTGAAGGATAACTGTGGTCGATCTTAGTTTTTTAAATATTTGCATCGAATTTTCGTCAGAAAAAGTCAGACTGGAATAGATTTGTTTTCATCATCTCCGTTATTTTCCCAAGTCCGTGTACATATTATTTTGCTCTTAAATAGTACTATTTTCTCCATCGGCTTGCTGGTATGGAAAATGTATTTGTTCTTGCTTATTATGACAAGGTATTCAAGTTAGGGAACTTTTGGAAATTCTTCAGCAAATAACATTTGACATGGAATATTATCATCTTCTGGAGCAGTTTTATGCTAAAACTGTAAAGCAGGATCTATTTCTGTGTGTGAGAACAGCAAATTTTTATTGAAGTTCTGCAGAAGTCTGCAAAATGTCAGGAAGTGTTGTTCCTCTTTTCTCGAATGGATAAAAAAAAAAATGTGACATTCCGAAGGAGACCTAACTGAAATATTTGCATCATTCGCTTTACCTATAATGATTTTAAATCAGATTTCTTCAGATCAGCAGGTAAATCGGACTTTGCAGCTAAACGAGTTCGAAGTGATGAACGTCATTTCTCATTCCAGAGAAACCCTCTTCGGTTCATTCTATTACTGCGATTGATTTGGGTAGACATCAACCTACATTTGCAAGTATAAATCATTATATCTGCATCTCATTAAAGTGTTTTTACGCAGAATATAGCAGTAACGAAAGCACTGACCGTACACTTACTCGGGATTACCTGGAGAAAGGGAGACTGCTGTGTGCGTTCCTCTTCGAGTATATCCGGTACTTGCATATATGTAAGTATATATATATAGCTGTGAAACAAGGAATATATATATAAGTACATGTATATCTTTATATGTATATATATGTGTGTGTGTGTGTGTGTTATATTATACACACAGACACATACATACACGCGTGCGTGCGTGCAGGTGTGTGTATATACATATATGTGTGTGTGTGCACGCATATATATGTATATATGTATACATACACTCACACATATATATATTTACATATACATATTTATATATGTACATAAGTATATATATATATATATATATACTTATGTATATATATTTATATACGTATACTTATGTACACACACACACACATATATATATACATATATAGATAGATATATTCATATATTCACACACACACACACAAATACACACACACACACACACACAATATATATATATATATATATATATATATATATATATATATATATATATGAACACACGCGCGCATGCACACACATACACACACACACACACACACACAAAGAGATAGAGAGAGAGAGAGAGAGAAACAGAGACATAGAGAGAGTGATACACAATGCATACCCCTCCTTTCCCCACTAAATACACTTTTCTTTAATAAAGAAGACACTATAAACACCCCTGCGGAACTGACCGAGAATTCCCAGTGAATCAGCCACAATCAACAGGCGTGAAATGAGAGTAGCGTTGCCGTTGGCTCTTCTTCGTCTCGTGCAAGTAATCAGGATGCCCGGACTGCATGGAGGCCAGACTGGAGACCTTCGCTTTATGGTAATTTAATAGACAAAGCCTGTACGTCCGGGAGGCATGCACGGGTGCTTTCGCCACTGTGCGTGGTCGAGATTCTTTTCGTTGGAGTAGTGCGTGTGTGTGTGTGTGTTTGGATACAGTGTGTACACACGCAAGCATACCCATTTTTATTCCCTGGGTATTCCCATGCTTCATAATTATCTCATTAGCGCAGTTCGCAGACTCTAACCCAGTGGTAATGAAACTAACGTACCAGGAATCATTGCCAAACACCGATTACACTGTGGTTGCAGTGTCTCTATTTACTTCACCGTATTAATGATAGGGCTGCAGGATTAAATACGGGGGGATAAAATTAAGTGGTTTAGGCCAACGATCGCTCTCTGGCAATTGTGCCAAGGAGATGCGTGGTGTGAGTAGTCAGCTGAGCTTTCAATGGTGAGTGATTGCGTTTTGTAATTTTTAATCGCTTTGGTTTACCGACGAAGGTCAGAGTCGCCAAGCGATAAATCTGAATGCGTGGGATATAGTTGGCTTCTTCCTGTGTATCATTATGTGTGTGTGTGTGTGTCACACACGTGTTGTGTATGAGATGCGTGTATGAACATACCAGTTGGGATAGCTGTGGAATCTACCAATATGATTGTATATATCTTTCAATACAAACAAATTTTTGAATATGTATTTGAATATACCTGGGCCTACTTGATTCTGCTTGTTTTTTGAAGAATGACTGCAACTGCTTGAATGTACTGTCAAGGCCGTACATATTGATCTGCCTCGACATTCAAATAACACAACCCACAATGAGGATGTTTCGTGGTTTCTGTCAAGTCATGTGACAGGAATTTGGTCCGTGACTTCACAGGCTTCCTAGTCAAGCTAAATACATCTTTCGTCTAATTCTATCGCCCTAACGTCCCTTTTCTCCCCTCCTCATCATTGTTTAGTATTATTATTTCTTCTACTTTTATCCCTCATTCTGTTTGGTTTTCCTAAATGTTGTCTTCTTTCCTCCAGCCTTCTTTATCTTTTCTCAATTATCTTCTACGTGTTAAAATCTAATCCGTTCTTTCACATTTACATATCTTCATTAGCGATCCTTTATCTCCCATTATCTCTTCCTTTTTTATCATCCGCCTTTCCCTTTCATAACAATTTCCTCTTTCACATTCGAGTTTTCCCTCCCATTATCAGTCACCCTTTGTCATCGAGCTTTTCCCTCCATTTACCTAACCCTTCCCTTATCACCTACCTTTTCATTTCCTTTATATTCCCCTTCCTTCATGACCAATCTTCTCCCATCCTCCTTTTCTTCTATACCCTATCCTTATTACCACGTCTCCCATTCTTGATCTTTATCTTCCCTCCACTCACAAATCTTGCAGTAGGATCCCACCCACAACACGAATTCCACCCACTCCTTCCCCATCAGCTTCCTTCAGGCTACGGTAACTTCCGGTCATCACGGCTATAAATAGATTCTATAGAATGGCCGCTCCCCATGAAGGAGTTTCCTGCTGACCCACGCGAGCCGCTTGTAGTGTAGAGTCACGGACATAGGCGAGTCGTGTAATAATAGTAACAATGACATTGATAAAGCAACAGCTACTAGGGAAAATGATGCTAATGACAATGATAATGATAACATTAATGATATTGATAATAAACAAAAATGATAATGATAATAATAATGATATTGATAATGAATATATATGATAATGATAATAATAATGATATTGATAATAAACAAAAATGATAAAGATAATAGTAATGATATTAATATTAAACAAAAATGATAATGATGATAATAAAATTATGGTGATGATGATGGTACTACTACTATTACTACTAATGATAATTATGATAATAATAATTATATGATAACAAAGATATTGCTACGGCAATTGGGTAATAGTAATAATAATAATAAGGACAATCAAAATAATAGTAATAACAATAATGATATTAATAGTAATATCAACAACAATAACGTTAATAGTAATGATAACATAGTTAATGATAACAATAATTGTAATAACGATTATAATGATATTGATAATAATAATTAAAATAATAATAATTGTTATTAGTAGTAGTATAAAGATTGCAATTATAATAGTATTGATAATAATAATATTAATAATAATGTTATAATAAAAGTGATAATGATAATAATGATAATAATGATAATACTAATGATAATAATACTAATGATAATAATAATAATAATAATAATAATAATAATAATAATAATAATAATAAGGATAATAATAATAATATTAATAATAATAATAATAATGACACTGACAATAGTAATGATAATAATGTTAATATCTGTAGTAATAATAATAGTAATAATAATGATAATGATAGTAATGATAAAGATAATAACAATGATAATGATAGTAATGATGATAATAACTATAACAGTAATAATAGTAACAATAACAATAATAATAGTAATAATTATGTAATAATGATAATAATGGTAATAATAATAATAATGATAATAATAATGATAATAATGATAATAATAATAATAATAATGATAGTAATAATAATAATAATAATAATAATAATAATCATGATGATGATGTTAATAATGAAAATAATAATAATAATGATAATAATAATAATATTAATAATAATAACAGTAATAATAATAATAAAATAATAATGATAATAAAATAATAATAACAATAATAATGCTAACAATAATGATAATGTTAATGACGATAATGATAATAATAACAACAATGCTAATAATAATGATAATGATAATAGTAATAATTGAAATAGTATAGTAGTGACGATTATAACGATAACAGTAATAATGATAATAGTAATGATAACGATGAGAATAATGATGATCATAATGAAGAAAATAAAACAATAATGGTAGTAAGAGCAGTAGTAGTAAGAACGATATTGACGACGACAACGGTGAATAATGATGATTGTGATGATTATAAACCCGCTGATGATATTAAAAATCAAGAAACGAGAAAAAGCAATAATAATAGTGATAGAATGGGAAATAATAGCAGCGATAATATTAATGATGATGATGATGATTATGATGGTGATGATGATGATGATGAAAATAATATCAAAATGATGAAGATGATGATGATAGTAATAGCAGTGATAGTTGTAATAGTAACAACAATTTTATGACTATGATGAAAATATCGGCAATTATAATAAGAAGAATTAACAATCATTATGATAATAACAATGTTAATGCTAATAGTAATAACAACTATAACAGCGACAACAATGATACTAAAAACAACAACAAAAAATAATAATAGCAATAATGATAACAATGATAATAATATGATAATAATAGTGATAATAAATATGATATGATAATAATAATGATGATCATTATAATAATAATGATGATCATGCTATCAATAGTAATCATGATAATATTATTTTATTATTAAGCTACGAAGGATATAATCGAAAGTCTCTGATAAATCAAACAAGGTATGTTTATTTGGTCGTTATTTATATTCTCATTAATTTTATTTGTGACTTGTTTCAACGACTCTTGTGCTTTGGTTAGTGGATCAGCGGTCTCTAGAAATGTCGCCAAATGGTCTCCTACAATTTTCGCTTTAAACAATATGGGGTGTATGGGAACAGAACGACGGTTATTCACTTCGTTTACCTTATTCGAAGTCCGGTGTTACAACCACATGTATCCAAAGCAATGGGAGGTCACCTGGGATTACAGATGTGTTGTTAATGACAGTGAGACAACATGCGATTGCAGGTAGACTGTCTCTAATTAAGCGACAAACCATGCCATCCGGTCACACTAGTGTTTTACTGTCTTTAGTTTGAGTGGGTGGGGCCTAAAAGTATTGGTTATGGGTCTTGGTCTACCTGTATTTGCTTGGGTGTGGAAACCATTTTATAGAATTTGTTAAAATCTTCCGTGTTGATTCCAGAATTTATGCTAAAATTAATATCCTGGCAGTAATATTTTCACTATTCTCCGTGTTTTTATTGTTTTTTTCAGTTAGTTAATCTGTTCTTGAAAAAAATAGTTTTGATAACATTATGTTACTAATTTGACATTTATTCCTTAGTATATAATGAGCCTGATTGGTCCATGCCAAATCTCTTTTTTTATAATCGTCAGTAATAATGAGTTGTTTCCATAGAGGAGGAAGACGTCTGACAATATTTGTAGCAAAAAAACAAAACAAAAAAACGATGGCATCGAAAGTAATTCCAATCACTCCCGTGAGGATACGTAACCTGTCTGGAAAATCCTTAGAACGATCGATCCTTTGGCTAGAATCTGTTCGCACAGTGGCTGAGGCTCATAACGGAGTCACGGAAAGTTTTATTTCTTATAACCTATAATCGCTCTGATTCCTTTATATTAACCGTCATCATTATGAGTTCGTGATCAGCAACATAGCATGGGATGCCGTACATATGGAGAATAAAGTCAGATCTTTTAGTTATCATTACATCTATTGATGTCCTTTTTCAATGATATTTTCACTGACATTGATATTCTCCCTCTCATATACATATAAGAATATATGTAAAAATAAAAAATAAAAAATGAAATATATGTATGAATATATATATGAATATATATATACATATATATATGTATATATGTATATATATGTATATATATATATATATATATATATATAAAATCAAAAGATTCCGAGGTACGATCAGGATGCCTAAAGACTGCGCCTGCATTATTAGCAGTTGTAGCAGTATCTCGTGCATCTTTGCAGACTCCTCCTCCACGTTTTGCATCACATTTATAAACACTAGCATGATGTCTTTTTAATGAAATCCGTATTTCAGTGAAGTCATGTTTTACTGATATATATTATTATTTTTTCTTTCTATTATAAGCATTTATTTTTTTCTTCAAAATACCCAAGGAGAGACATTAAGCGATTATGTTAGTTTTTTTCAGCAAGTTCGATCTAACGGCTTATCTAACACTCTAAATATGAATACACTAATTTTCTGTTTATGATCATCGGCATTCCGATGAATGGTATCCGAGTCTTGAAATAGTTCAAGCTTTATTTCTCGGCCTCTTATAGTTTTATCGCAGAGACTAGTATAATTTTGTGTCATTTTTGTTTAGGGTTTGCATTTTACACATGTCCCTTCGAAGGCCTTGGTTGATTAAGCCCTTATAAAAGGTATTTGCGCCTGTGTGTTCCTCTCTTGCCTTTATCTTCGCTTTCTCGATGTGACCTCCTTCAGCATCTGCATAGTTGCTGATCACGACACGCGGCACTGCTGGAGCTGGGGGCGGGGGGGGGGGGGGGGCATTAGTGTGGGAGGAATGGTACTTCTTCTACCAGTGGTTCTGATAATGACAGTGATGATAATAATAGTAATTATGATGCTGCTGCTGCCGATGGTAATGGTAATTATAATGATAATGATAATAATAGTAATAATGATAATAATAATAATTTTGATAATAATAATTGTAATAATAATGATAATAATCATTATAATGATAAGGATAATATCTATAATAATAATTATGATAATGATGATGATGCTGATGATACTAATGGTAACGATAATGATAATGACAATAATGGTAATAGTAATAATGGTAATAATGATAATGATAATCCTCACCCTCACACCCTCATCCTCATTATCACCATCAACATCATAATCATCATCATTACCATAATCAACATCATCATCATCATTATCATCATCACCATCATCATCATCTTTATCATCATCATGATAATGATGATGATAATGATGATGATAATGATGATAATAATGATAATGATAATGACTATTTCATGAAAACATAAATAGAATAGATAGCAATAATGCATATCAATCCTCTAAATATAAGAACACAATCTAAATCGATTACCATTCCCCGAACACAACTGTGTAACTTTTTTTTTTCTTTTTTCTATCATGTGCATTATTTATAAAAACGGCATCAAGGATAATCAAACGACACACTAAATAATTCGTGGACATTGGCAGCGTTACCATCACGCTCCCTGGGCCCATTCGGAGTCAAGGCCGGCCTCGTTCCTCTCCTGCTTTGTATTGAACTTCCTCCTTCTGATCATTTGTTTGGGATTGTTATTAGTATAGACTGAAAAGGATATATTTATAACTTATATGTGTGTGTGTGTATATATATATATGTATATATATTTATATATATATATATATATATATATGTATATGTATATGTATATATATATATATATTTATATATATGTATATGTATATATATATTTATATATATGTATATGTATATATACACTTAACATATATATAATAATAGATATGTATATATATACATAATATACACAATGTATATATATACACATACATGTATATGAGTATATATATGCGCACACACACACACACACACAAACGCGCACACACACACACACACAAACACGTGTTCATATATGTATATATATGTCTATATATGTGTACACACACACACAAATATATACACATCTATACACATACACATGTATGTTATATATGTATCTATTACTACATAGATGTATGTGTATATGTACTTATATATATACATGTATACTATACATTTATCCATTTATCTTTACATGTGTAGTTATTATACATATCCATTCACACCCATACTCCCACACACACACCCACATCTATCTATATATATATGTGTGTGTGTTTGTGTGTGTGCACATATATAAATGCATATATATATATATATATATATATATATATATATAAATATATATAAATACATATATACTTGTACATGCACACACACGCATGCATTTATGTGCGTATTTACTCATATGTGCATAAATATAATTGTTTCTGAACATATATCAGTATCTATCGGCCGATCTATCTATCCATGTGTTTAGGCCTGTTGAGAAAAAAAAATCGGCGAGGAAGCCACGCCCCTTGAAGGCCATGCCTGGCTCACATATATATAAAGAGGCTTCACAAGCAATCCGCAGAGACAGCCCGTCCTCAGTGAGCCTACGACAGGACCAGCCATGAAGTTCGCGGTAAGTCATACAGAAGTACATTTATATACAAGACACATATATACAGTATATATATACATATACAGTATATGTATATGTATATATATACACATATACGTATGTACATATATACATATACATATGTATACACATACATATATATTTTATACCCACATATATACATATATTTATGTGCATACACAACACACACGCCTATATATATATTATAGATGTATACACGCACACACATAGATAGATCAACAGATGTATGTATAGACCTTTTTAATGTTATATATATGTTTATTTACATCATATCGTATATATGTACATTATATATATATACACTCACATGTACGTACATTATATATATATATATACTCACCCATAAATTTATTGCATATATAGATACGTGCATATATATACACACATATATCATCTTATCTTTCTCTGCTATCACCGGTGCCATGTTTCATGGTGTCAGGCTCTGTCTTAGAGGAGTGTTTGCATATTAGAATTATCAAGGAATATTTTTCTCGGTCAACCTCGAGTTTGCTTGCTTTCTATTTCACTGCTTAGGCTAAAGTTTCTAATGTGTTTTTACGGATTGCATGTCCGAGGAATACACACACACATATATATATAAAAGGAAAAGAAGTTTATTCACACATACATTGTATATGTAAGTACACATACGCACATAAATGGATATATTTATAAACAAACCTACACAAGGATGTCATTAAGATTGGTAAGAGTCTGATTGACAATAGAGGTAATGCTTAGGATATCTCTTTAAACATGTCTTATAAATGTGATGAATGTAATGTAAACCAAAACAAATCGAAGAATTATAATGCCCTATTTTGATAAAATGGTCTGCAACAAAATATTGCAATTATTAAGTTTTTATCATGAGCACAATGAAAAATATCAAGTCTGTGAACAAACTCTTTCATTACAGGTAGCTGTACTGGTGTGTTTGGCAGCGGCTGTGGTTGCGCACGCCGATCCCGAACCACACTACTTCCGTTCTCCTTACTATTACTATCCTCACTATTATTCTTACCATCACCATCATGTCAAGCCTCTGAAGGGCGATGGAGTGGCCAAGCATCCAGGTGGTGGCACCTCTTTCGTGGCTCCTCGAGTTCACGGTCTCAAAAAACGCTCAGCTGACCCCATGCCGGAAGCTAATCCTGAAGCAGCAGCTGACCCTGAACCAACAGCTGACCCTGATCCTTCCAACAGCTACAGCTACCAGGTAGTCAACCATGGCCATCCTCACTACGGCTACCATCATGGTTATCGCTACCCCTACTATGGCTACCGTTACAGCCATCACTATGGTTACCCTTACACCTACCACAAGCACCACAAGAGATCAGCCGACCCTGAACCCGAACCTGAACCTCATTACAGTTATTACGGATACCCTCAGTACTACAAAGGATATTACGGTTATCCTCACGCCTATCCTTACTATGCCGGCTATCGCTACCGCTACCGTGGATAAGGAGTATGTCAGACTTGGATTGCGGTAAGCCTTGTGATGGCCCTTACCAGATGTGTCTGATAGTCCGGTTTGCTCACACCGGTTTTTCAGGCACAGAAAGGACGGCGATCACTTCGAAGGCTACACTGAGGGACTATCCCCGGAAAAATTGTATTTGCAATCATTAATATGAAGATTAAAGATTAGTGTAGAAATAGCTAAATTTCTTCACCCTACTACATTCCTGTTTTTTTTTTTTTTTTTTTTTTAATGAAAAGAACAATACAGTCTTAACATTTATATAAGATTCATACTCTTATCAAAACCCTCTCAAAGAAGATAAATGAACGAACTAAATAATTTGTACAGAACATTAATTCTAGAGATAAAATTTCAGGACCTATATTTCTGTTCTAACACATTTTAGTGGTATTCTTTGCTGCAACAAATGAAATACGGATGTTCTCAATATTCCTAATACAAAGCTTTTTGCAACTTGTTACAAATCTCATGCTTATGTCAGGGCTAAAAGCTAGGATTTTAAATAACGTCGGAACTATGAATACGGTAACTGAATTATACTGATGAGTTCAAGTCCTTCAGTGGCGACCTTACGTCTACAGAGATATGGAACAAAGAATGGTACCCAAGTGTATCTCAGATTTGATACGTACAATTAGTTATGGACCATGCCATATAAAACGTACTGAACAGCCGAGCCACCTACGGTTTAGTAATGGCCAAAGTGCAGGAGTGGGAGGAGATTATTTACTCCTTTTGATAAACTGACCTACTAAGTGTCAACCAGTAGTGGTAAATAAACTTCATGAATGAATGTCGTTTGACGTGTATGATTGGAGGAGTTTCAAGGTTGGCCAGCTCAAAAAGTGCTTATCTCAGATTTAAAAGTAAAGGAAAAAATGGCATAGAATACATATACTATACCTCAGATTAAATTGATATTAACACTCCGTTAACACGAAGCCCAAGTTGTAGGAATAAAATCATAATAACAGAATATGAAGAAACTCGAAACATGTTCATGAAGCAGTACAAAGAAGGTTGGCAGACTTTTAAACTGCTATTATGTAACTTCTAACATCTGTTCATTTCTAAATGTTCCTGAAATGTGTCATGGTGATATGTGTACTTACATTTCATGTATCGGTCAGTAATTCAGTTATTTTGTTCGTGAATCGATATATCAGATTCAAACAATTACTCGTAGTATCAATGAATACGTATCTTTTCACAAATACATTGATATTATTCTCCATCCTTTTTATCTAGAAGACAGAGAGAAGAGATATATAGAGAAAGAAAGAGAGAAACATTTTTCAGCCATAACCATACAATGTCTACCAATCACACGTCAAAAAACCTTCACTCATATATATTCTGTTTACTATAAGTAGAGGAGAAAGAGAGAATACAGAGATGGAGAGAGAGGGGGAGAAAAACATCAATCAGCCATAACCGTACAATTTCCACCAATCACACATGTCAAAAGCCATTAATTCATAAATATTCTGTTTACTATAAGTACGGTGTTGCCACTCAGAGGTGGTACAGGAACTTTCAGAATCTGTAAAGCTAGTAGAAAAGGAGAGATATAGAAATATCCTATGTTAAAATTATAAGTATTTAATGCCCATTAAAGTGTTAATGCATGGAACATTCTTTTTTGTTTGAATTTCTTCCTGCAAGGATCTAAATTATGCATTCCCATTATCGTTTTATGATATCTTTGATATTATGAATATAAATTATGGAATAAGTGAAGGATAAAGCGTCATGGGATTATGAATCGGGCATCAATCTAATTAATCTTAGTGGCAGCAGTAATAGCAAGTACATTGTGCATTACCAGAGGGTTTTTTAACAGACATTTCCCCTCTGGAAATATTATTTCTATGTTTTTTTGTTGTTGTTTTTCAATATAGTTCGATGAAATATTCATATGAAAATCAGATTGCAAAATTAGGTAACATTCCTAAATTTTGTTTGATTTTGAAAACCAATCCTAACGAGAAGGAACAATCCTTGATCTAATGCGAGTTACAATTATGGGTTTACGAACCACTATTATAAATGAAAAAATTATAAATAAAAAACACTATTATAAATCAAACAGGTCCAGAGAATATCACTTGCTGAGTGAAGAAACCATTCGCTCCCACTCTGGGTAACGGGACATCCTGGGGTGAAATGGGCAGTATCTAAAGATGTTGCAAGGATTATATATATTATATATCTAATTAAGGAGCTTTATATCATTTATATAAATATTATCGTTAACTATATTACACTACACTCTACATATAACTTTACTAGTACCATATAATATATCGCACAACACACATCTGCTAAAAAGATAGATTCATGCACGGTAGTTTGGGGGATGACAAAGAAAAATTGGCACAGAAAGGACTTTAGTATATCTAGGGAGTCATCGCTGAAAAAAGTATCTATCTATATATGTGTATGCATATATAAACATGTAATATATATACATATGATATATATACATATACACATTTACTCAGTATATTTATCTATCCATCCACACACATACATGTAGACACACATATGTGTATATTTGTATATATACACACAAATGTGTGCACAGACGTGCGCGCATGTGTGCGCACACTCATATGTATATATACAAATACACATATATGTACATATACACATTAATTTACATGCATATATGTAAGTATCCATTCATAAGTGAATACATTTAATTGCAACTTGACGTATATCCATATCTCCTTATCGGTTGATCCATCTCTCTCTAAGCAAGCGCTTAGGCCCGTTGGAAAAAATCGGCGAGGAAGCCACGCCCCTTGAAGGCCATGCCTAGCTTCCATATATAAGGAGGCTTCACAAGCAATCCGCAGAGACGGCCCGTCCTCAGTGAGCCTACGACAGGACTAGCCATGAAGTTCGCGGTAAGTCATATAACAGTACCTTTAGATGAATACACACATATATAAATATAAGTGTGCAAATACAGAAATACGCATATATATACATATTTATATATATGTAGATATTTGTGTATATGAATATATGTGGTTATAGGCATAAACATATATAAACATATATATATGCATATACATCAATACATGCATATTTATATGTGTGTATGTATGTATATATATATGTATTAACAGATAGGTCAATAAGTATATGTATCTATTTTTGAGGTAAGATGTGCACATATGTGAATGTATATATTTAAATATACACATCATATGAATATATAGTGTGCATATACAAATATTTATTCATACATATGTAAACACACATATGAATATACATACATCTGTATGTACATTAATTATATATAAACACACGCACACTAGCCTTCTAAAGCTAATAGATATATAAATCTAATAAATATGTAATACTTTGATAAAATAACATCAATATAGCATTGGAATTATGTAGTATTTTTCTATGCACGACTTTTGTATGAGCAGAAGAAAAAAATATCAAATCTACGAACCAACTCTTTTATTACAGGTAGCTGTACTGGTGTGTTTGGCAGCGGCTGTGGTTGCGCACGCCGATCCCGAACCACACTACTTCCGTTCTCCTTACTATTACTATCCTCACTATTATTCTCACCATCACCATCATGTCAAGCCTCTGAAGGGCGATGGAGTGGCCAAGCATCCAGGTGGTGGCACCTCTTTCGTGGCTCCTCGAGTTCACGGTCTCAAAAAACGCTCAGCTGACCCCATGCCGGAAGCTAATCCTGAAGCAGCAGCTGACCCTGAACCAACAGCTGACCCTGATCCTTCCAACAGCTACAGCTACCAGGTAGTCAACCATGGCCATCCTCACTACGGCTACCATCATGGTTATCGCTACCCCTACTATGGCTACCGTTACAGCCATCACTATGGTTACCCTTACACCTACCACAAGCACCACAAGAGATCAGCCGACCCTGAACCCGAACCTGAACCTCATTACAGTTATTACGGATACCCTCAGTACTACAAAGGATATTACGGTTATCCTCACACCTATCCTTACTATGCCGGCTATCGCTACCGCTACCGTGGATAAGGAGTATGTCAGACTTGGATTGCGGTAAGCCTTGTGATGGCCCTTACCAGATGTGTCTGATAGTCCGGTTTGCTCACACCGGTTTTTCAGGCACAGAAAGGACGGCGATCACTTCGAAGGCTACACAGAGGGACTATCCCCGGAAAAATTGTATTTGCAATCATTAATATGAAGATTAAAGATTAGTGTAGAAATAGCTAAATTTCTTCAACCTACTACATTCCTGTTTTTTTTTTTTTTTTTTATGAAAAGAACAATACAGTCTTAACATTTATATAAGATTCATACTCTTATCAAAACCCTCTCAAAGAAGATAAATGAACGAACTAAATAATTTGTACAGAACATTAATTCTAGAGATAAAATTTCAGGACCTATATTTCTGTTCTAACACATTTTAGTGGTATTCTTTGCTGCAACAAATGAAATACGGATGTTCTCAATATTCCTAATACAAAGCTTTTTGCAACTTGTTACAAATCTCATGCTTATGTCAGGGCTAAAAGCTAGGATTTTAAATAACGTCGGAACTATGAATACGGTAACTGAATTATACTGATGAGTTCTTCAAGTCCTTCAGTGGCGACCTTACGTCTACAGTGATATGGAACAAAGAATGGTACCCAAGTGTATCTCAGATTTGATACGTACAATTAGTTATGGACCATGTCATATAAAACGTACTGAACAGCCGAGCCACCTACGGTTTAGTGATGGCCAAAGTGCAGGAGTGGGAGGAGATTATTTACTCCTTTTGATAAACTGACCTACTAAGTGTCAACCAGTAGTGGTAAAGAAACTTCATGAATGAATGTCGTTTGACGTGTATGATTGGAGGAGTTTCAAGGTTGGCCAGCTCAAAAAGTGCTTATCTCAGATTTAAAAGTAAAGGAAAAAATGGCATAGAATACATATACTATACCTAAGATTAAATTGATATTAACACTCCGTTAACACGAAGCCCAAGTTGTAGGAATAAAATCATAATAACAGAATATGAAGAAACTCGAAACATGTTCATGAAGCAGTACAAAGAAGGTTGGCAGACTTTTAAACTGCTATTATGTAACTTCTAACATCTGTTCATTTCTAAATGTTCCTGAAATGTGTCATGGTGATATGTGTACTTACATTTCATGTATCGGTCAGTAATTCAGTTATTTTGTTCGTGAATCGATATATCAGATTCAAACAATTACTCGTAGTATCAATGAATACGTATCTTTTCACAAATACATTGATATTATTCTCCATCCTTTTTATCTAGAAGACAGAGAGAAGAGATATATAGAGAAAGAAAGAGAGAAACATTTTTCAGCCATAACCATACAATGTCTACCAATCACACGTCAAAAAACCTTCACTCATATATATTCTGTTTACTATAAGTAGAGGAGAAAGAGAGAATACAGAGATGGAGAGAGAGGGGGAGAGAAACATCAATCAGCCATAACCGTACAATTTCCACCAATCACACATGTCAAAAGCCATTAATTCATAAATATTCTGTTTACTATAAGTACGGTGTTGCCACTCAGAGGTGGTACAGGAACTTTCAGAATCTGTAAAGCTAGTAGAAAAGGAGAGATATAGAAATATCCTATGTTAAAATTATAAGTATTTAATGCCCATTAAAGTGTTAATGCATGGAACATTCTTTTTTGTTTGAATTTCTTCCTGCATGGATCTAAATTATGCATTCCCATTATCGTTTTATGATATCTTTGATATTATGAATATAAATTATGGAATAAGTGAAGGATAAAGCGTCATGGGATTATGAATCGGGCATCAATCTAATTAATCTTAGTGGCAGCAGTAATAGCAAGTACATTGTGCATTACCAGAGGGTTTTTTAACAGACATTTCCCCTCTGGAAATATTATTTCTATGTTTTTTTGTTGTTTTTCAATATAGTTCGATGAAATATTCATATGAAAATCAGATTGCAAAATTAGGTAACATTCCTAAATTTTGTTTGATTTTGAAAACCAATCCTAACGAGAAGGAACAATCCTTGATCTAATGCGAGTTACAATTATGGGTTTACGAACCACTATTATAAATGAAAAAATTATAAATAAAAAACACTATTATAAATCAAACAGGTCCAGAGAATATCACTTGCTGAGTGAAGAAACCATTCGCTCCCACTCTGGGTAACGGGACATCCTGGGGTGAAATGGGCAGTATCTAAAGATGTTGCAAGGATTATATATATTATATATCTAATTAAGGAGCTTTATATCATTTATATAAATATTATCGTTAACTATATTACACTACACTCTACATATAACTTTACTAGTACCATATAATATATCGCACAACACACATCTGCTAAAAAGATAGATTCATGCACGGTAGTTTGGGGGATGACAAAGAAAAATTGGCACAGAAAGGACTTTAGTATATCTAGGGAGTCATCGCTGAAAAAGTATCTATCTATATATGTGTATGCATATATAAACATGTAATATATATACATATGATATATATACATATACACATTTACTCAGTATATTTATCTATCCATCCACACACATACATGTAGACACACATATGTGTATATTTGTATATATACACACAAATGTGTGCACAGACGTGCGCGCATGTGTGCGCACACTCATATGTATATATACAAATACACATATATGTACATATACACATTAATTTACATGCATATATGTAAGTATCCATTCATAAGTGAATACATTTAATTGCAACTTGACGTATATCCATATCTCCTTATCGGTTGATCCATCTCTCTCTAAGCAAGCGCTTAGGCCCGTTGGAAAAAATCGGCGAGGAAGCCACGCCCCTTGAAGGCCATGCCTAGCTTCCATATATAAGGAGGCTTCACAAGCAATCCGCAGAGACGGCCCGTCCTCAGTGAGCCTACGACAGGACTAGCCATGAAGTTCGCGGTAAGTCATATAACAGTACCTTTAGATGAATACACACATATATAAATATAAGTGTGCAAATACAGAAATACGCATATATATACATATTTATATATATGTAGATATTTGTGTATATGAATATATGTGGTTATAGGCATAAACATATATAAACATATATATATGCATATACATCAATACATGCATATTTATATGTGTGTATGTATGTATATATATATGTATTAACAGATAGGTCAATAAGTATATGTATCTATTTTTGAGGTAAGATGTGCACATATGTGAATGTATATATTTAAATATACACATCATATGAATATATAGTGTGCATATACAAATATTTATTCATACATATGTAAACACACATATGAATATACATACATCTGTATGTACATTAATTATATATAAACACACGCACACTAGCCTTCTAAAGCTAATAGATATATAAATCTAATAAATATGTAATACTTTGATAAAATAACATCAATATAGCATTGGAATTATGTAGTATTTTTCTATGCACGACTTTTGTATGAGCAGAAGAAAAAAATATCAAATCTACGAACCAACTCTTTTATTACAGGTAGCTGTACTGGTGTGTTTGGCAGCGGCTGTGGTTGCGCACGCCGATCCCGAACCACACTACTTCCGTTCTCCTTACTATTACTATCCTCACTATTACTCTCACCATCACCATCATGTCAAGCCTCTGAAGGGCGATGGAGTGGCCAAGCATCCAGGTGGTGGCACCTCTTTCGTGGCTCCGCGAGTTCACGGTCTCAAAAAACGCTCAGCTGATCCCATGCCGGAAGCTAATCCTGAAGCAGCAGCTGACCCTGAACCAACAGCTGACCCTGATCCATCCAAGAGCTACAGCTACCAGGTAGTCAACCATGGCCATCCTCACTACGGCTACCATCATGGTTATCGCTACCCCTACTATGGCTACCGTTACAGCCATCACTATGGTTACCCTTACACCTACCACAAGCACCACAAGAGATCAGCCGACCCTGAACCCGAACCTGAACCTCATTACAGTTATTACGGATATCCTCAGTACTACAAAGGATATCACGGTTATCCTCACACCTATCCTTACTATGCCGGCTACCGCTACCGCTACCGGGGATAAGGAGTATGTCAGGCTTGGATTGCGGCAAACCTTGTGGTGATGGTCCTGTACCAGATGTGTCTGATAGTCCTGTTTGCTCACACCGGTTTTTCAGGCACAGAAAGGACGGCGATCACTTCGAAGGCTACACAAAACTGAGGGACCATCCCCGGAAAAAATGTATTTGCAATAATTAATATGAAGATTAAAGATTAGTGTTGAAATAGCTATATTTCTTCAACCTATTACATTCTTGTTTTTTTTTTATGAAAAGAACAATAAAGTCTTTACATTTATATAATATTCACACTCTTATCAATAATCTCTCAAAGAAGGTAATGACCGATTAAATAGTTTGTAAAGAAGATCAATACCAGAGATAAAATTTCAGGACCTATAATTCTGCTCTAGAACATTTTAGTGGTATTCTTTGCTGCAACAAGTGAAATACGGATGTTCTCAATATTCCTAATACAAAGCTTTTTGCAACTTGTTACAAATCCTATGCATATGTCTGGGCTAAAAGCTAGGATTTTAAATAACGTCGGAACTATGAATTCGGCAACTGAATTATACTGATGAGTTCTTCAAGTCCTTCAGTGGCGACCTTACGTCTACAGTGATCTGGAACAGAGAATGGTACCCAAGTGAATCTCAGATATGATACGTACAATTAGTTAAGGATCTTGCCATATAAAACGTACTGAACAGCCGAGCCACCTACGGTTAAGTGATGGCCAAAGTGCAGGAGTGGAGAGTTTCTTTACTCCCTTTGATAAGCTGACCTACTAAGTGTCAACCAGTAGTGGTAAATAAACTTCATGAATGAGTGTCGTTTGACGTGTATGATTGGAGGAGTTTCAAGGTTGGCCAGCTCAAAAAGTACTTATCTCAGATTTAAAAGTAAAGGAAAAAGAGCATAGAATATATATACTATACCTAAGATTAAAATGATATTAACACTCCGTTAACACGAAACCCAAGTTCTAGGAATAAAATCATGATAACAGAATATGAAGAAACTCGAAACATTTTCATGAAGCAATACAAAGAAGCTTGGCAGACTTTCAAACTGCTATTATGTAATTTCTAACATACATCTATTCATTTCTAAATGCTCCTGAAAAATGTCATGGTGACGTGTATTTATATGCATCGGTCAGTAAATCAGTTATTTTGTTCGTGAACTGATATATCAATTTCAAACAATTACTCATACTATCAGTGAATATTTATCTTTCCACATATACATTGATATTATTATCCATCCTTTTTTATCTAGAAGACAGAGAGAGGAGATATATAGAGAATGAGAGAATGAAACATTTATCAGCCATAACCATACCATGTCTGCTAATCACACGCCAAAAACATTCACTCATAAATATTGTGTTTACTATAAGAGAGAGAGAATACGGAGATGAAGAGGGGGAGAGAAACAGCAATCAGCCATAACCGTACAATTTCCACCAATCACACACGTCAAAAGCCATTAATTCATAAATATTTTGTTCACTATAAGTACGGTATTGCCACTCAGCGGTGGTACAGAACTTTCATCTGCAAAGCTAGTAGAACAGGAGAGATTTCGAAATCGTTTATGTTAAAATTGTAACAGTTTAATGCTCGTTAAAGTGTTAATGTACAGAAAATACTTTTGTGTTTGAATTTCTTCCTGCAAGGATCTAAATTATGCATTCCCATTATCGTTTTATGATCTCTTTGATATTATGAATATCAATTATGGAATAAGTGAAGGATATAACGTTATGGGATTATGAATCGGGCATCAATCTAATTAATCTCAGTGGCAGTAGATGATATTATCTGCTGGATTATCGAAGGGTTTCTTAACCGACATTTCCCCTCTGGAAATATTATTTCTATGATTTTTTTTTTTTTTCTTAATATAGTTCGATGAAATATTTATATGACAATCAGATTGCAAAATTAGACAATATTTCTAAATTTGGTTTGATTTTGAAAACTAATCCTAAGGAGAAGGAACAATCCTTGACCCAATGCGGGTTACAATTATGGATTTACGAACCACTATTATAAATCAAACAGGTCCAGAGAATATCACTTGCTGAGTGTGGAAACCATTCGCTCCCACTCTGGGTCACCGGACATTCTGGGTGAAATGGGCAGTATCTAAGGATGCTACAATGATTACTTTTATTATATATCCAATTAAGGAGCTTTACATCATATAAATATTATTATTAACTATATTACACTACATTCTACATATGATATAACTTTACTAGTACCATATAATATATCGCACAACACATATCTGCTAAAGAGATAGATTCATGCACGGTACTTCGGGGGGAGGACAAAGAAAAATTGGCACAGAAAGGGTTCTAGTATATCTAGGGAGTCATCGCTGAAAAAAAGTATCTATCTATATGTGTATGCATATATAAACATGTAATATATATACATATGATATATATACATATACACATTCACTCAGTATGTTTATCTATCCATCCACACACATACACGTAGACACATACACACATATGTGTATTTGTATATTTACACACAAATGTGTGCACACGCGCGCGCGCGCATGTTTGCGCAATCACATATGTTTATATATACAAATACACATATAAACGTACATATACACACCGATTTACATGCATATATGTTCGTGTCCATTCATAAGTGAATCAATTTAATTACAACTGGACGTATATCCATTTCTCCTTATTGGTTGATCCATCTCTCTCTAAGCAAGTACTTAGGCCCGTTGGAAAATATCGGCGAGGAAGCCACGCCCCTTGAAGGCCATGCCTAGCTTCCATATATAAGGAGGCTTCACAAGCAATCCGCAGAGACGGCCCGTCCTCAGTGAGCCTACGACAGGACCAGCCATGAAGTTCGCGGTAAGTCATATAACAGTACCTTTAGATGAATACACACATACACAGTATATATATATATATATAAATATATGCGTACACATACAGAAATACGCATATATACATATTTATATATGCAAATATTTGTGTGTATATATATATCTTTGGATATAAACATACACATATTTATATATACATATATATACTTATATACATCAATACATGCATATTTAGGTGTGTGTATGTATGTATATATATATATATGTATTTACAGATAGGTCAATAGGCATATGTATCTATTTTTGAAGTAAGATATGCATATATTTGAATATATATATTTTAATATAAACATCATGTGAATATAAATAGTGTGGGTGTTAGTGTATATATACACATATTTATTCATACATATGTAAAAACATATGCATATACATACATCTGTATATAAATTAATTATATATAAACATACGCACACAAGCCTTATAAAGCTAATAGATATATAAATCTAATGAATATGTAATATTTTGATAAAATAACTTTAATTTAGCATTGCAGTTATGTAGTACTTTTCGACTTTTGTATGAGCAGAAGAAAAAAATATCAAATCTACGAACCAACTCTTTTATTACAGGTAGCTGTACTGGTGTGTTTGGCAGCGGCTGTGGTTGCGCACGCCGATCCCGAACCACACTACTTCCGTTCTCCTTACTATTACTATCCTCACTATTATTCTCACCATCACCATCATGTCAAGCCTCTGAAGGGCGATGGAGTGGCCAAGCATCCAGGTGGTGGCACCTCTTTCGTGGCTCCTCGAGTTCACGGTCTCAAAAAACGCTCAGCTGACCCCATGCCGGAAGCTAATCCTGAAGCAGCAGCTGACCCTGAACCAACAGCTGACCCTGATCCTTCCAACAGCTACAGCTACCAGGTAGTCAACCATGGCCATCCTCACTACGGCTACCATCATGGTTATCGCTACCCCTACTATGGCTACCGTTACAGCCATCACTATGGTTACCCTTACACCTACCACAAGCACCACAAGAGATCAGCCGACCCTGAACCCGAACCTGAACCTCATTACAGTTATTACGGATATCCTCAGTACTACAAAGGATATCACGGTTATCCTCACGCCTATCCTTACTACGCCGGCTATCGCTACCGTTACCATGGATAAGGAGTATGTCAGGCTTGGATTGCGGCAAACCTTGTGGTGATGGTCCTGTACCAGATGTGTCTGATAGTCCGGTCTGCTCACACCGGTTTTTCAGGCACAGAAAGGACGGCGATCACTTCGAAGGCTACACAGAAGGACTATCCCCGGAAAAATGTATTTGCAATAATTAATATGAAGATTAAAGATTAGTGTAGAAATAGCTAAATTTCTTCAACCTACTACATTCCTGTTTTTTTTTTTTTATGAAAAGAATAATACAGTCTTAACATTTATATAAGATTCATACTCTTATCAATAATCTCTCAAAGAAGATAAATTAACGAACTAAATAGTTTTTACAGAAGATCAATTCTAGAGATAAAATTTCAGGACCTATATTTTTGCTCTAACACATTTTAATGGTATTCTTTGCTGCAACAAGTGAAATACGGATGTTCTCAATATTCCTAATACAAAGCTTTTTGCAACTTGTTACAAATCTCATGCATATGTCTGGGCTAAAAGCTAGGATTTTAAATAACGTCGGAACTATGAATACGGTAACTGAATTATACTGATGAGATTTGATACGTACAATTAGTTATGGACCATGCCATATAAAACGTACTGAACAACAGAGCCACGTACGGTTTAGTGATGGCCAAAGTGCAGGAGTGGGAGGAGATTATTTACTCCTTTTGATAAACTGACCTACTAAGTGTCAACCAGTAGTGGTAAATAAACTTCATGAATGAGTGTCGTTTGACGTGTATGATTGGAGGAGTTTCAAGGTTGGCCAGCTCAAAAAGTGCTTATCTCAGATTTAAAAGTAAAGGAAAAAATGGCATAGAATACATATACTATACCTAAGATTAAATTGATATTAACACTCCGTTAACACGAAGCCCAAGTTGTAGGAATAAAATCATAATAACAGAATATGAAGAAACTCGAAACATGTTCATGAAGCAGTACAAAGAAGGTTGGCAGACTTTTAAACTGCTATTATGTAACTTGTAACATACATCTGTTCATTTCTAAATGTTCATGAAATGTGTCATGGTGACATGTGTACTTACATTTCATGTATTGGTCAGTAATTCAGTTATTTTGTTCGTGAATCGATATATCAGATTCAAACAATTACTCTTAGTAGCAATGAATACGTATCTTTTCACAAATACATTGATATTATTCCCCATCCTTTTTATCTAGAAGACAGAGAGAAGAGATAAATAGAGAGAGAAAGAAGAAAAGAAACATTTTTCAGCCATAACCATACAATGTCTACCAATCACACGTCAAAAAACATTCACTCATATATATTCTGCTTACTATAAGCAGAAGAGAAAGAGAGAATACAGAGATGGAGATAGAGAGGGAGAGAAACAGCAATCAGCCATAACCGTACAATTTCCACCAATCACACATGTCAAAAGCCATTAATTCATAAATATTTTGTTTACTATAAGAACGGTGTTGCCACTCAGAGGTGGTACAGGAACTTTCAGAATCTGTAAAGCTAGTAGAAAAGGAGAGATATAGAAATATCCTATGTTAAAATTTTAAGTATTTAATGCCCATGTAAGTGTTAATGTATGGAACATTCTTTTGTGTTTGAATTTCTTCCTGCAAAGATCTAATTTATGCATTCCCATTAACGTTTTATGATCTCTTTGATATTATGAATATTAATTATGGAATATGTGAAGGATATAGCGTTATGGGATTATGAATCGGGCATTAATCTAATTAATCTCAGTGGCAGCAGTTAATAGCAAGTACATTGTGCATTACCGAAGGGTTTTTTAATAGACATTTTCTCTCATGAAATATTATTTCTATGCTTTTTTGTTGTTGTTTTTTCAATATAGTTCGATGAATTATTCATATGAAAATCAGATTGCAAAATTAGGCAACATTTCTAAATTTTGTTTGATATTGAAAACCAATCCTAACGAGAAGGAAAAATCCTTGATTTAATGCGAGTTACAATTATGAGTTTACGAACCACTATTATAAATAAAAAACATTATAAATAAAAACACTATTATAAATCAAACAGGTACAGAGAATATCACTTGCTGAGTATGGGAACCATTCGCTTCCACTCTGGGTACTGGGACATCCTGGGCAGTATCTAAAGATGCTACAAGGATTACATATATTATATATCTAATTAAAGAGCTTTATATCATTTATATTAATATTATCGTTAAATATATTACACTACATTCTACATATACCTTTACTAGTACCATATAATATATCGCACAACACAAATCTGCTAAAAATAAAGATTCATGCACGGTAGATGGTGGGAAGACAAAGAAAAATTGGCACAGGAAGGACTTATATCTAGGGAGTCATCGCTGAAAAAAAGGTATATATATATGTATGCATATATAAACATGTAATATACATACATATGATATATATACATATACACATTCACTCAGTATATTTATTTATCTATCCACACACATACACGTAGACACACATATATGTGTATTTGTATATATATACAAATGTGTGCACACATGCGCGCGCATGTGTGCGCACACACATAAGTATATATACAAATACACATATATGTACATAAACACACCAATTTACATGCATATATGTGCGTGTCCATTCATAAGTGAATAAATTTAATTGCAACTGGACGTATATCCATATCTCCTTATCGGTTGATCCATCTCTCTCTAAGCAAGTGCTTAGGCCCGTTGGAAAAAATCGGCGAGGAAGCCACGCCCCTTGAAGGCCATGCCTAGCTTCCATATATAACGAGGCTTCACAAGCAATCCGCAGAGACGGCCCGTCCTCAGTGAGCCTACGACAGGACCAGCCATGAAGTTCGCGGTAAGTCATATAACAGTACCTTTAGATGAATACACACATACACAGTAGATATATAAATATAAGTGTGCACATACAGAAATACGCATATATATACATATTTATATATATGTAGATATCTGTGTGTGTATATATATATATATGTGTGTTTGGTTATAAACATATACATATATATAAGTATATACATCAATACATGCATATTTAGATGTGTGTATGTATGTATATATATGTATTTTCAGATAGGTCAATAGGTATATGTATCTATTTTTGAGGTAAGATATGCATATATGTAAATATATATATTTAAATATACACATCATATGAATATATAGTGTGTGTTAGTGTGTGTGTATACAAATATTTATTCATACATACGTAAACACACATATGAATATACATATATCTGTATGTAAATTAATGATATATAAACACACGCACACAAGCCTTATAAAGCTAATAGATATATAAATCTAATAAATATGTAATATTTTGATAAAATAACCTCAATATAGCATTGCAATTATGTAGTATTTTTCTATGTACGACTTTTGTATGTGCAGAGGAAAAAATATCAAATCTACGAACCAACTCTTTCATTACAGGTAGCTGTACTGGTGTGTTTGGCAGCGGCTGTGGTTGCGCACGCCGATCCCGAACCACACTACTTCCGTTCTCCTTACCATTACTATCCTCACTATTATTCTCACCATCACCATCATGTCAAGCCTCTGAAGGGCGATGGAGTGGCCAAGCATCCAGGTGGTGGCACCTCTTTCGTTGCTCCTCGAGTTCACGGTCTCAAAAAACGCTCAGCTGACCCCATGCCGGAAGCTAATCCTGAAGCAGCAGCTGACCCTGAACCAACAGCTGACCCTGATCCTTCCAACAGCTACAGCTACCAGGTAGTCAACCATGGCCATCCTCACTACGGCTACCATCATGGTTATCGCTACCCCTACTATGGCTACCGTTACAGCCATCACTATGGTTACCCTTACACCTACCACAAGCACCACAAGAGATCAGCCGACCCTGAACCCGAACCTGAGCCTCATTACAGTTATTACGGATATCCTCACTACTATAAAGGATATTATCGCGGTTATCCTCACGCCTATCCTTACTATGCCGGCTATCGCTACCGCTACCGTGGATAAGGAGTATGTCAGACTTGGATTGCGGTAAGCCTTGTGATGGCCCTTACCAGATGTGTCTGATAGTCCGGTCTGCTCACACCGGTTTTTCAGGCACAGAAAGGACGGCGATCACTTCGAAGGCTACACAAAACTATCTTTGGAAAAATGGTATTTGCCAACATTAGTATGAAGATTAAAATTTTGAGAATTAACCGAATTTCTTCAACCTACTACATTCCTTGTTAAAAAAAATATATATATATATAAAGTCAACATCTACATAAAAAGTATATTTATGAATAATCTGCTATACAAGTTAAAATGAATACACTAAAGGTTTATGATTTACTCAAATTAACTGTAGACTTATCGACTTGCAAATTCGGTTTGCCTATATTACCTATGTTGTGTCAAATGAAATCAGTTCAAGGGATAAGATTTCTGGAAAGGAAATTCAATTTGCAGAGACAGCGTCCTCAGTGAGCTAAGAAAAGGTGCATCCATAAAGCTTACGGCAATTCGTCATAATTACATATATACACACACGCATATATATATATATATATATATATATATATATATATATAATATACAGATATATATTATATATGAATATATATGTACATTATATATCTGTATGTATATGTATACACTCACAGTTGTATACACTCATATATATGTATGTACAAACATATATAAACATTTGCACGCATATGTATAAATACATATATGCATATTCTCGTATATAGATGTATGTATGCATATGCATATATGTATGTATGCATATGCATATATGTATGTTTGTATATGTGTGCATGTGTATACATAGATACAATTATATATATAAACATATATACATGAATGCATATGTATGTGTTTATGTGTGTGTATTTGTATGCATATATAGAGATAAAGATATATATATAGTATTGAAAAACGAGCTAGAAATAGGGCAGATGTATAGATACATGTATAAATATTTACATATATACATAGGCTCAAATATATTTACATGTGTATATATATATGCACGAAAATCTTTAGTGACGGCTTGGGGAAATTTTATGGATTATGCTCCTCTCTCCCTCTATTTTCTACACATATATGTATACTTATACTGACAGACACACATATATGTGTGCACACATACACTACATACATACATTTATAAGTATTTATGTATATATTGTAAATCTAATCAAAATAATCATTATGATATACTGGTGTGATGAAACAGTCTGAAAAATTACACTGCAGTTATTGAAACAGTATTTGATCTAGAATCATTAGAAGCTAAACATCAACTTTAATAACAGAATCTCTTGATTTATTACAAGTAGCAGTATTGGTGTGTTTGGCAGTGGCTGTTGTTACGCACGCCGATCTCGAACCATACAAGTACAACCACTACCCCGATTACCATTACTTTTATCACCACCATGTTAAGCCTCTGGAGGGCGATGGAATGGCCAGGCATCCAGGTGGCTACAAGTTCAAGGCCTCACTAAACGCTCAGCTGACCCCATTTCGAAGCCTAATCCTGAACCAGCAGTTGATCCGAATCCCTTCAAGGGCTATAGTTACCAGGTTGTCCACCATAGCCATCATCACAACGGTTATCGCTACCCCTACTATGGCTACCGTTACAGCCATCACTATGGTTACCCTTACACCTACCACAAGCACCACAAGAGATCAGCCGATCCTGAACCCGAACCAGAACCTCATTACAGTTTTTTACGGATATCCTCACTACTATAAAGGATATTATCACGGTTATCCTCACGCCTATCCTTACTACGCCAGTTACCGCTACCGCTACCGATTAGGAAAGGTGTCAAGAATGGATTACGGCAAGCCTTGTCAGGGGCGTCACTTCATGTTAGGAGTTGGGGGGGGTGACGGGTAAATTTGCCCTGAAAAAATAATCTTTGCCCTGCAAATCACGAAAAATAAAATGCTCACTAGCTCTTTATAAGTAGCCTGTTATAAATGTTATAAATCAAGTATGTTATAAATCAAGTATCATCAACAATTAGTTTCATATAGTTATTTATATATCTTGAATACTTATCGGCTATTGAGGCAGATTTCGTAAGAGAAAATTTGCCCTGCAGAACTAGATTTTGCCCTGCAAAAAGAGGCTTTTTTAAGAGTTAGGAGGGTCGAACCATCCCCCCATACCCCCCCTTAAGTGACGCCCCTGAGCCTTGTGGCCAAATATGACTGATAGTTTGGTTTGCTCGCGCCAGTTTTTTTCGGGCACATCTCCCATACTTTGCCAAATGAGATCAGCTTGAAGGACAGGCTATCCAGAGGCAAAAGAAATAAATGAATAAATAAATGAATAATAAAAAAAGATAATAAATAAATGAATAAAAAAAATAGATAATAAATAAGTGAATAAATAAAAATGAATAATAAATAAATGAATAGTATAAAAACAAAAAAAAATAAAAATTATGGAAAAAAAAACTGAAGACCCAAAACTCACCAAACTATCCTTAGCTCCAAAATGTGGACCATGGATGGTTTTGATACTCCTAAAATAATCCCCAATCCGTGGCATAGAACTTATATGCTAATACTGGCAAATTACAAAGTCGCAAAACTATAAATTATTTTGAAAAAAAAAAAAATTAAATCAGAGACTAGGAGCGTACAATACTCTGTGTACCTTATCATACAAAATTAATATGACGGAAACTACACCTACGGCAGCCTTCTTTATAGATTCTTCCTCTTTCTACACAAACACACACGCACATATATATATATATATACATATATATAAATATATATGTGTGTGTGTGCGTGCGTATGTGTGTGTGTGTGTATGTGCGTATATATAAACACCTCTCTATCTACGCACACATATATAGATGGAGATATATAGATGTACATATACGTGTATGTATATATATGTATATATACATAAAAATATATATACATGCATGTATATGTATGTATATATGCATATATATGAATATATATATATATACATTTTCACACAAATGCACATACGCATACACACAACCACACACACGCACACACACACACAAACACACAAGTACACACACACGCACGCACGCACGCACGCACACACACATATGAATATATATAGAGAGAGAATATAAATAAACGCAAACACAAACAAACACACACACACGCACATACATACGTACAGGCACACATATAAATATATAGAGAGAGGGAAAAAGAACAAATAAACGCACAAACACACACACACATTTATATCACATACACATATACATACATATATATAATATATATATATATATATACATATATTTATTCATACACACGTGTATATATATGTATGTATAAATCTATCTATATGTATTCAAATATAATATATATATATATACACAATCATATAACTATATAATTGTATATATATAATTATATATATAACTGTGTGTGAGCGGGATTATATATAATATATATG
This sequence comes from Penaeus chinensis, assembly GCF_019202785.1. Lineage (NCBI taxonomy): Eukaryota > Metazoa > Arthropoda > Malacostraca > Decapoda > Penaeidae > Penaeus > Penaeus chinensis. Next base: position 13,481,382 of record NC_061856.1, on the reverse strand, counting down.
TGTGTGTATTGTGTTCATCTCTCTATATATACATATATATGCATATATGTATGTATACATGTATAAGTACACATATATATACATTTATGTATATACAAATGTATATGCATATATATATATATATATATATAAACATATAAATGTATATCAATATATACATATTATACAATGATTATTTTATATGTATACAATTATCTCTATATACATATATATACACATGCATTATAAATATGTATATATAATATATTTACATATATATTGTATTTGTATGTGTATATATATACATTTATATCTATATAGATATACAGAAATATATATATGCATGTGTATATATACATATATACACACAAATATATGTGTATATATGCAAATATTCATATATATACATATATACAATGTATATATACATATATGTATACAAACCAATATATATATTTATACATATGTATATATAGATACACACACACATGTATGTGCGTGTGTGTATATATATATATTTATAAATATATTTGTATATATGTATATCTATATATTGATATATGTATATGCATATACACACGTTTGTATTCATACACACACACACAAACGCATATATATATATATATATATATATATATATAAACGTGTGTGTGCGTGTGTGTATATCTATATCTTTATCTGTATCTATATATACAGTACATACATATATATATATATATATATATATATATATGTATACATGTATATACGTGTGTGCATATATATACAAACACACAGACATGTGTGCGTGCAGGCGTGAGAGTCCATGAATGTTGGCATGTGAGTTTAATATTCAGGTAGGATGTATAACACCACTTTGCACCCCATATCTGAACAGAAACAAATTAATAAAAAAGCAAAAGGGAGCAGTTATCTTTCAAACACTGAAGAAATACAGTTCTATTGCTTGTTCCCATAGGGTGCATGACCTCTGCTTGTCGAAGGTCACACACAGGAGCCGTATATAAAGCGGCTTCCACAAGCAGTGAGCACACACAGTGTCCTCAGTGAGCCAAGAAGAGGTCCAGCCATGAAGCTTGCGGTGAGTTGACATCCCTGTTAACTAACGAAAAATGTCTTAGTACTTGAGAGAATACATTACATAATCCCTAATCGAACACACACATATATAGATAGATATGCATGTGTGTATATATATGCCCGCATACATCTATGTCTATATATATAAATGTATCTATTTATATGCAGCATGCATACATACATACATATAACTTTTTTCTTCCATCCATTTTGTCCTAATTTTTTATCTATCTATTCATATGTTTTATTTTATTATATATATATTTTTTAAAATAAATATCTAAGTCATAAAAATAATGTAACACTGAAATAATAGGCCTACATCGCCTTGAATGATTCATGTAAACTTTGATCAGACAAAATTGAATAATCATCATTTGTTTACTGGAAAGAGCAAGATGAAAAACATTTTTAATCGAAAACATCTCTCTAGCAGTTCTAATACTAGCCTATTTTCCAGGCAATCGCACTAGTGTGTTTGGCAGCGGCCGTGGTTACGCACGCCGATCCCGAACCACATAAGTATCACCACTACCCTTACCACTACTATCACCACTACCCCTACCATAACTACTATTCAAGACACCACTATGTCAAGCTTCCAGGTGGTAGCACCTCCTCCGTCAGTACTCAAGTCCATGGCCTCACTAAACGTTCAGCTGACCCCATGCCAGAACCCAACCCGGAACCAACAGCTGACCCTGATCCATCCAATAACTATAGTTACCAGGTAGTCAACCATGGCCATCCCCACTATGGATACCACCATGGATATCGCTACCCCTACAATACCTACCGCTACAACCAGTACTATAGTTATCCTCACAGTTACCACAGCCACCACAAGAGATCAGTCGAGTCTGAACCCGAACCTGAACCTCATTACACCTATCACAGACGTCCTCACTACTACAACAGATACTATCACGGTTACCGCAACTATCCTTACTACGCCGGTTACCGCTACCACAACCGGGGATAAGGAAGAAACATGGACTGCGACAAGGCCTTGTGGCGATGGTTCTTTACGAGATGTCCCTGTTAGTCTGGTTTGCTCACACCGGTTTTTCAGGCACAAGTAGTACAGTAATCAGTCTCAGAGGCCACATACAACTGATGAATTGTTTTTTTTTAATATCGGAATAGCTGTGCATTGTGTAAAGAATAAAGATTACATAATCTAACGCATATATGTTTACAACCCTGTAGCTTTAAAAAAAAAAATCTCAATACTACTTTGGGATTGTTAGATATATAATAATTTTTCTGATTTTTTGAGAGTCAGACTACGTTTTTATTGCGGCATTAAAATGCATACAATATAATAATACTGACAAATAATACTGCAAGAACTTGATGTGGATGAATGTCACTTGCCTAAATCACTGTGTGAATATATAAGTACATAAACAGAATACATGTGTTTATGTATTTACACACAAACATACATTGTTTATATCTTTAAACACACACAAACATATATATTGCATGTTTTCGTTCCTAAACAAACCTAAATTATAATGTATGCATTTACATATTTTTTCCGTATTTGCAGTTTCGTTTAGCATTTTCTTCAAATGAACAAAAATCTCGAGCCTGTTTGATAAAGGAGCAATTGTTTCATATAGATCAGTGTTTCCCAATCTTTTTTATGACCATAAATAGAGTCTGAACTTGTACTAGTGACTATAAATGTGTTTGTGTTTGTATACATATTCACACATTTGTATTCACACATACATATATGTAATACATGTATATATGTATATATATAGATATATACGTACAAATATACATCTATATAAGTTTATATATGTAGATATGCATATATATGTATATATATTTATATTTATACATGTAAACATACAAATATGCATATATGTGTATATACATATATATAAATATATATAAATATATATACAGAGAGATGTACATACAAATATGAATATATATCATATACACATACACAGATATATATATGGGTATATATACATATATATACATACACACACAAGCATATATATGTATATGTATATTATTCATAACCAGGCACACACACAGATATATATATATGATTATATATATATATATTATACATACATACACGCAGATATATATACATATATATAGATAACTTTATATGCACACCTATATGTGACTTTGTAATTTGCCCTTATTAGCATATACATTTTATGCCACGGATAAGGAATTATTTTTTAGGAGTATCGTAAGCATCTATAATCCATATCTTGGAGCTAAGGATAGTTTCCTTTTTTTTCCTTGGATGACACGTCTTTAAAACTGATCTCATTTGGTAAAAGTATGGGAGATGTAGTAACAAAAATAAAATACACTCCCTTGTAGGTATAATTAGATAAATTCATGTAAATCTTAAATATTTTGCCACTTTTCATATTACTTTCCGGAATTCTCTGGGAACAACAAATAATAGTTATGCGAGTATGTTTTTCAGTCTAAGAGTTCAGATATTATAATACATTTGAGTTTGGATTTCATAATAACCCAGATGTTTAATGTGGATGAGGAAATTCTCCAGTGCTGATTGCCATCTTTATTCTTTATCGTATTGATTCCCTCTCCTTCGATTAGTGATAATGGTACTGTTTATGCCCGAACAACCGGCGTGAGCAAACCGGACTATCAGACATATCTGGTAAAGGACCATTGCCACAAGGCTTGCCGTAAGCCATTCCTGACATCTTCCCTTGTCCCCAGTAGCGGTAGCGGTAACTGGCGTAGTAAGGATAGGTGTGAGGATAACCGTGATATCCTTTGTAGTAGTGAGGGTATCCGTAATAACTGTAATGAGGTTCAGGGTCGGCTGATATCTTGTGGTGCTTGTGGTAGGTGTAAGGTAACTGTAGTGATGGTTGTAACGGTAGCCATAGTAGGGGTAGCGATAACCGGTGTGATGATGGCTATGGTGGACAACCTGGTAACCATAGCTCTTGGAGGGATTTGGATCAACTGCTGGTTCAGGGTTAGGCTTCGAAATGGGGTCAGCTGAGCGTTTAGTGAGGCCTTGAACTTGTAGCCACAAAGGAAGTGCCGCCACCTGGATGCCTGGCCACCCCATCGCCTTCCAGTGTCTTGACATGTGGTGATGATAGTAATGGTAGTAGGGGTAGTGGTTGTACTTGTATGGTTCGAGATCGGCGTGCGTAACAACAGCCGTTGCCAAACACACCAATACACAGCTAGTGTATCATAATTATTATTTTGATTAGATTTACAATATGTATGTATATGATTACACACACACATATATATATATATATATATATATTAAAGAAGGTTATCGTGCGTATATGTATATACAATATATATATATATCTGTGCCTATGTATGTATGTAAATCAATCTACATATATGTATACATCTGCCTTTTTTTCTAGCTTGTCTTTATAATACTATATATTTTTTTTATTTCTATATATACATACAATTACACACATAAACATACATACATATGCATACATGTATTTATGTTTATATATATAATTGTATCTATGTATACACCTGCACACATATATTTCATACATACATATATATATATATATGAATACATCTATATAAAAGTATATGTATATGCGTATTTATGTATAAATATTTATGTGTGCTTCTGTGTATATATGTGTGTATGTTTATATAAACGTCTTGTAGGATGTCGTAGGCTCACTGAAGACACACACGCATACATTATATATGTATATATATAAAGAGAGAATAAATAAATGCACACACAAACAGACGCACACAAATAAATATGTATACACACATATATACATATATAATATATACACACGTATGTATATAAATATACACGTGTACATATGTATAAATCTATCTATGTGTATATATATACATATCTGTGTGCGTGTATGTATATATAATATATATGATTATATATATATAATTGTATATATAGGATGTATATACATAATATACAGAAACATATTGATAAAAAAAGCAAAAGAGAGCACTTATCTTTCAAAAGCTGAGGAAATACAGTTCCCATAGGGTGCATGAATCTCTGCTTGTCGAAGGTCACGCACGGCAGCCGTATATAAAGCGGCTTCCACAAGCAGTGAACACACACAGTGTCCTCAGTGAGCCAAGAAGAGGTCCAGCCATGAAGCTTGCGGTGAGTCGACATACCTGTTAACTAACGAAAAATGTATTAGTACTTAAGGGAATATACATAATCCCTGATCGAACACACACACATATATAGATAGATATGCATGTGTATATATATGCACGCATACATCTGTCTATATATATATAAATTTATCTATTTTTTGTGCTTACTTTATTTACTTATCTTATTTATTTTGTTAATAGATATATAAGATATACAATTATGTAGCACATAAATAATAGGCCTACATCACCCTGAATTATTAATGTTAACTTCGATCAGACAAAATTGAATAATCATTTATTTACTGGAAAGAGTAAGATGAAAAACATCAATTTAATCGAAAACGTAGCAGTTCTAATACTAGTCTATTTTCCAGGCAATCGCACTGGTGTGTTTGGCAGCGGCCGTAGTTACGCACGCCGATCCCGAACCACATAAGTATCACCACTACCCTTACCACTACTCCTACCACCACTACCCCTACCATAACTACTATTCTCGACACCACTATGCCAAGCTTCCAGGTGGCAGCACCTCCTCCGTCAGTACTCAAGTCCATGGCCTCACTAAACGTTCAGCTGACCCCATGCCAGAACCTAACCCGGAACCAACAGCTGACCCTGATCCATCCAACAGCTATAGTTACCAGGTAGTCAACCATGGCCATCCCCACTATGGATACCACCATGGATATCGCTACCCTTACAATACCTACCGCTACAACCACTACTATGGTTATCCTCACAGATACCACAGCCACCACAAGAGATCAGTCGAGTCTGAACCCGAACCTGAACCTCATTACACCTATCACAGACGTCCTCACTACTACAACAGATACTATCACGGTTACCGCAACTACTATCCTTACTACGCTGGCTACCGCTACCACAACCGGGGATAAGGAAGAAACATGGACTGCGACAAGGTCTTGTGGCGATGGTTCTTTACGAGATGTGCCAGTTAGTCTGGTTTGCTCACACCGGTTTTTCGGGCACAAGTAGTACAGTAATCAGTCTCAGAGGCCACATACAACTGATGAATTGTTTTTTTGAATGTCGGAATAGCTGTGCATTGTGTAAAGAATAAAGATTACATAATCTAACGCACATCTCTTTACAACCCTGTAGCTTTAAAACAAAATGAAATCTCAATACTACTTTGGGATTGTTATATATATAATAATGTTTCTGATTTTTTGAGAGTCAGACTACGTTTTTATTGCGGCATTAAAATGCATAGAATATAATAATACTGGCAAATAATACTGCAAGAACTTGATGTGGATGAATGTCACTTGCCTAAATCACTGTGTGAATATATAAGTACATAAACAGAATACATGCGTTTATATATTTACACCAAACATACATTGTTTATATCTTTAAACACACATCACACACAAACATATATATCGCATGTTTTCGTTCCTAAACAAACCTAAATTATAATGTATGCATTTATATATTTCTTCCGTATTTGTAGTTTCGTTTAGCATTTTCTTCAATTGAACAAAAATCTTGAGCCTGTTTGATAAAGGAGCAATTGTTTCATATAGACCAGTGTTTCCCAATCTTTTTTATTTTGACCATAAATAGAGTCTGAACTTGGACTAGTGACTATAAATGTGTTTGTGTGTATATACATATTCACACATTTGTATTCACACATACATATATATAATACATGTATATATATGTACAAATATACATATATATAAGTTTACATATGTAAATATACATATATATGCATATATATTTATATTTATACATGTATACATACATATATGCATATATGTGTATATACATATATATAAATATATATACAGAGAGATGTACATACAAATATGTATATATATATATTATATACACATTCACAGATATATATATGGGTATATATACATATACATACACACACAAGCATATATATGTATATGTATATTATTCATAACCAGGCACACACACAGATATATATATAATTATATATATATTATACATACATACATGCAGATATATATACATATATATATATATATAGATAACTTTATATGCACACCTATATGTGACTTTGTAATTTGCCCTTATTAGCATATAAAATTTATGCCACGGATTAGGAATTATTTTTTAGGAGTATCGTAAGCATCTATGATCCATATCTTGGAGCTAAGGATAGTTTCTTTTCTTTTCTTTGGATGACCCGTCCTTAATGCTGATCTCATTGGGTAAAGTATGGGAGAAGTAGAAAAAAAATACACTCCCTTGTAGGTATAATTAGATAAATTCATGTAAATCTTAAATATTTTGCCACTTTTCATATTACTTTCCGGAATTCTCTGGGAACAACAAACAATAGTTATGCGAGTATGTTTTTCAGTCTAAGAGTTCAGATATTATAATACATTTGAGTTTGGATTTTATATTAACCCAGATGTTTAATGTGGTAAGGGAATTCTCCAGTGCTGATTGCCATCTTTATTCTTTACCGTATTGATTCCCTGTCCTTCGATTAGTGATAATGGTACTGTTTATGCCCGAACAACCGGCGTGAGCAAACCGGACTATCAGACATATCTGGTAAAGGACCATTGCCACAAGGCTTGCCGTAAGCCATTCCTGACATCTTCCCTTATCCCCAGTAGCGGTAGCGGTAACTGGCGTAGTAAGGATAGGTGTGAGGATAACCGTGATATCCTTTGTAGTAGTGAGGGTATCCGTAATAACTGTAATGAGGTTCAGGGTCGGCTGATCTATTGTGGTGCTTGTGGTAGGTGTAAGGTAACTGTAGTGATGGTTGTAACGGTAGCCATAGTAGGGGTAGCGATAACCGTTGTGATGATGGCTATGGTGGACAACCTGGTAACCATATCTCTTGGAGGGATCTGGATCAACTGCTGGTTCAGGATTAGGCTTCGGCATGGGGTTAGCTTAGCGTTTAGTGAGGTCTTGAACTTGTAGCCACGAAGAAAGTGCCGCCACCTGGATGTCTGGCCACTTCATCGCCCACCATGGATATCGCTACCCTTACAATACCTACCGCTACAACCACTACTATGGTTATCCTCACATCAGTCGAGTCTCAACGCGAACCTGAACCTCATTACACCTATCACAGACGTCCTCACTACTCCAACAGATACTATCACGGTTACCCCCACTACTATCCTTACTACGCCGGTTACCGCTATAAGGGGATAAGGAAGAAACATGGACTGCGGCAGGCCTTGTGGCGATGGTCCTTTATGAGATGTGCCTGTTAGTCTGGTTTGCTCACACCGGTTTTTTGGGCACAAGTAGTACAGTAGTCTTAGTGGCCACATAAAACTAATGAATGGATTTTTTGATGTCGGAATAGGTATGCATTGTATAAAAAATAAAGATTACAAATTCTAATGCACATCTTTTTACAACCCTGTAGCTTTTTAAAAAAATGAAATCTCAACTCCACTTTGGGATTTTTTTTTATATATATAATGTTTTTTTCTGATTTTTGAACGTTTTTATTGCGGTATAAACAAAAATCATAGAATAAAAAAATATTGACAAATAATACTGCAAGAACTTGATGTGGATGAATTTGACTTGCCTAAATTACTGTGTGAATATACAAGTATATAAATAGAATATATATGTCTATATATTTACACACAAACATACATTGTTTATATCTTTAAACACACATCACACACAAACACATATATCATCATCATTTGGGAGCTAACGCCGGCAGGGGCACATAGCTGCATCCACTCTTTGCTTCCACCTACGAGGGTCCCTCATGGCGAACCGCCAGGCAGCGGCCCGGCCCATCTCTAGCTTCTCATGACAGGTTTGATAGATCTGCCCAAGCCACGACTTTCTCGGTCGTCCCACAGGCCTCCTCCACCCAGGTTTTTCTCGGACAGAGACAACCTGGTGGGCAGGGTCATCCTGCCGTAAAGTCTGAGTTGGCGATCGCGGATGCTGTGAGACGACCAGAGATAGCCTCAGCAAAACCCCGGGCACACTCTTCCTCCCTCAATCTGTCCAAATGAAACACCCTAGGGTGTTCATTTGGGCAACAGGGGGTTCTAAAGTGGACCTGTAGAGTAGTTACAACTAATCTATGATCAGTTCCACAGAACTCGGCGCTTCGATACACCCTGCAATTCTGGAGGATCCTTGATCGAGTGCTAACGAGAATGTGGTCGATCTCTTTGGCGACACTACCCATAACGATGCGGGTCAGAAGGCTGATACCAGGAGCCAGAAATCCTCAATTTCTGGGACCTAGCAAAGTCACGGAAAAGGAGGCTATTCTCGCTGCCAAAAACAGCTCTTGAGATATGAGGACCGATAGACATCTCATAGCCAGCTCGATCGCAGCCAGATACCACCCAGATGTTATAGATGGATAAGGAAATTCTCCAGTGCTGGTTGCCATCTTTATTCTTTATCCTATTGATTCCCTTTCCATCGATTACTGATAATGGTACTGTCTATGACCGAACAACCGGCGTGAGCAAACCGGACTATCCGATGTATTTGGTAAATGACCATTGCCACAACGCTTGCCATAATCCATTCCTGACATCTTCACTATCCCCGGTAGCGGTAGCGGTAACTGGCGTAGTAAGGACAGGTGTAAGGACAATCGTGATACCCTTTCTAGTAGTGAGGATGTTTGTAATAACTGTAATAAGGGTCAGGTTCGGGTTCAGGGTTAGTTGATCTCTTGTGGTGCTTGTGGTAAGTGTAAGGTAACTGTAGTGATAGTTGTAACGGTAGATATAGTAGGGGTAGCGATAACCGTAGTGAGGATGGCTATGGTGGACTACCTGGTAACTATATCTCTAGAGGGATCTGGCTCAACTGCTGGTTCAGGGTTAGGCTTCAGCATGGGGTCAACTGAGCGTTTAGTGAGGTCTTGAACTTGTAGCCACGAAGGAAGTGCCACCACCTGGATACCTGGCCACCCCATCGCCCTCCAGTGTCTTGACATGTGATGATAGTAATGGTAGTAGGGGTAGTGGTAGTACATATATGGCTCGAGATCGGCGTGCGTAACAACAGCAGCTGCAAAACACACCAATACACAGCTAGTATATCACAATGATTATTTTGATTAGATTTACAATATGTAAGTATATGTGTACACATATATATGTGTGTGTCAGTATACGTATACATGTGTGTAGTAAAGAAGAGGGAAAGAGGAGCATAATCCATAAAATTTACTCTAGCCACCACTAAAGGTCTATGTACATCTATGTACATATATGTATACGTCTTCCTTTTTCTAGCTTGTATTTATAATACAATATATTTTTAGCTCTCTATATGCATGCAATTACACACAGAGAAACACATACATACATATGCATACATGTATATGTTTATATATATAATTGTACCTATGTATACACCTGCACACATATATTTCATACATACATATAAATGCATACAGCTATATAAAAGTATATATATATATGTATTTATATATATATGTGTGTGTGTGTGTATGTGTGTATTTATGTATATATGTGTGTGTGTTCATATAATCGTCTTGTAGGATGTTGTAGGCTCACTGAAGACACACGCATACATTATATATGAATATATATAAAAAGAGAATAAATAAATGCACACACAAACAGACGCACATACATATATGTCTACCACATATATATGTATGCACACACACACACACATGTGTGTATATATATATATACATGTATAATATATATACACTTATATATATACACATATATACGTGTACATATGTATAAATCTATCTATCTATGTATATATGTGTGTGTGTGCGTGTATGTATATATAATATATATGATTATACATATAATTGTATATATAGGATGTATATCATCACTTTGCACCCCATATTTGAGATATACATAATATGCAGAACCATATGGATGAAAAAGCAAAAGAGAGCACTTATCTCTCAAAAACGGAGGAAATACAGTTCTAATTGATGTTCCAATAGGGTGCATGAACCTCTGCTTGTCGAAGGTCACACACAGGAGCCGTATATAAGGCGGCTTCCACAAGCAGTGAGTACACAAAGTGTCCTCAGTGAG
>NC_061856.1:13461307-13469985 GCF_019202785.1 Penaeus chinensis | reverse complement strand
TCTACCACATACATATGTATGCACACACACACACACACACATGTGTGTGTATATATATACATGTATAATATATATACACTTATATATATACACATGTATACGTGTACATATGTATAAATCCATCTATCTATGTATATATATATATATGTGTGTGTGTGTGTGTGTGTGTGCGTGTATGTATACATAATATATATGATTATACATATAATTGTATATATAGGATGTATATCATCACTTTGCACCCCATATTTGAGATATACATAATATGCAGAACCATATGGATGAACAAGCAAAAGAGAGCACTTATCTCTCAAAAACGGAGGAAATACAGTTCTAATTGATGTTCCAATAGGGTGCATGAACCTCTGCTTGTCGAAGGTCACACACAGGAGCCGTATATAAGGCGGCTTCCACAAGCAGTGAGTACACACAGTGTCCTCAGTGAGCCAAGAAGAGGTCCAGCCATGAAGCTTGCGGTGAGTCGACATAACTGTTAACTAACGAAAAATGTATTAGTACTTAAGGGAATATACATAATCCCTGATCGAACACCCACAATATAGATAGATATGCATGTGTATATATATGCACGCATACATCTGTCTATATATATAAATTTATCTATTTATATGTAGCATGCATACATACATACAACTTTTTTCTTCCACACATTTTGTGCTTACTTTATTTACTTATCTTATTTATTTTGTTAATAGATATATAAGATATACAATTATGTAGCACAGAAATAATAGGCCTACATCACCCTGAATTATTAATGTAAACTTCGATCAGACAATATTGAATAGTCATTTATTTACTGGAAAGAGTAAGATGAAAAACATCAATTTAATCGAAAACGTAGCAGTTCTAATACTAGTCTATTTTCCAGGCAATCGTACTAGTGTGTTTGGCAGCGGCCGTAGTTACGCACGCCGATCCCGAACCACATAAGTATCACCACTACCCTTACCACTACTCCTACCACCACTACCCCTACCATAACTACTATTCTCGACACCACTATGCCAAGCTTCCAGGTGGCAGCACCTCCTCCGTCAGTACTCAAGTCCATGGCCTCACTAAACGTTCAGCTGACCCCATGCCAGAACCCAACCCGGAACCAACAGCTGACCCTGATCCATCCAATAGCTATAGTTACCAGGTAGTCAACCATGGCCATCCCCACTATGGATACCACCATGGATATCGCTACCCTTACAATACCTACCGCTACAACCACTACTATGGTTATCCTCACAGATACCACAGTCACCACAAGAGATCAGTCGAATCTGAACCCGAACCTAAACCCCATTACAGCTATTACGGACGCCCCCACTACTACAGCAGATACTACCACGGTTACCCTCACTATTACCCTTACGCCAGCTACCGTCATGGTTACGGAGGATAAGGAACAAGTAAGGCATGGATTATGGTGAACCTTGTGGCGACGGTCCTTTACAATGTGTCTGATAGTCCGGTTTGCTCACGCCGGTTTTTCAGACAAACACACTTCGAAGGAAACACAACTGGAGGTCTTTAGGATATTGGATTAGCTGATACTTACTGTAAAGAATAAAAGTTAGAATCAGTATTGGATAATTATTTTACACCCCTGTAATATTTCAAGTGATTTTCAAAGACCAGTGAAATATCTTAAAATGTTAACATTAGGGATTTTTACTGACAAAGATCCAAGACGCTTATAAGAGTATAGAATGATCGAGACTAAATCCTTGATATTCATACAGAAATTCAATACAAAACTTGCATTATTTTGTCGAAGCTGATATATTGTATATCCCAGAAAAATACAAGCAAGCAAGGAATAAGTTGTTAATGTCGAAATTTCAGACGCCCTCACTACTACAACAGATACTATCACGGTTACCCCCACTACTATCCTTACTACGCCGGTTACCGCTACCACAACCGGGGATAAGGAAGAAACATGGACTGCGACAAGGCCTTGTGGCGATGGTTCTTTACGAGATGTCCCTGTTAGTCTGGTTTGCTCACACCGGTTTTTCAGGCACAAGTAGTACAGTAATCAGTCTCAGAGGCCACATAGAACTGATTAATTGTTTTTTTGAATGTCGGAATAGCTGTGCATTGTGTAAAGAATAAAGATTACATAATCTAACGCACATCTCTTTACAACCCTATAGTTTTTTTTAATTTTGACATCTTAACACTACTTTTTTATTTTTATATATATAGTAATTTTTCAGATTTTTTGAAAGTCAGACTACGTTTTTATTGCGGCATAAAAAAAATCATAGAATATAATAATACTGACAAATAATACTGCAAGAACTTGATGTGGATGAATTTCACTTGCCTAAATCACTGTGTGAATATAGAAGTACATAAACAGAATACATGCGTATATATTTACACACAAACATATATTGTTTATATCTTTAAACACATATCACACACAAACATATATATCGCATGTTTTCATTCCTAGACAATCCTAAATCATAATGTATGCATTTACATATTTCTTCCGTATTTGTAGTTTCGTTTAGCATTTTCTTCAAATGAACAAAAATCTCGAGCCTGTTTGATAAAGGAGCCATTGTTTCATATAGATCAGTGTTTCTCAATCTTTTTGAATATGACCATAAATAGAGTCTAAACTTGGACTAGTGACTATAAATGTGTTTGTGTGTATATACACACATGCACACACATACATATATATAATACTTGTATGTTATGTATATATATAGATATATATACGTATAAATATACATCTATATATGTATATATATGTAGATATGCATATATATGTATATATATTTATATTTACTCATGTATACATACATATATGAATATATGTGTATATACATATATATATACAGAAAGAGATGTACATACAAATATGTATATATATTATATACACATACACAAATACATATATGGGTATGTATATACATATAAATATACATACACACACACAAGCATATATATGTATATGTATATTATACATAACCAGGCACACACACAGATATATATATAAATAATTATATATATATATATATATATTATACATACATACACGCAGATATATCTACATATATGTAGATAACTTTATACGCACACCTATATGTGACTTTGTAATTTACCCTTACTAGCATATCAATTCTATGCCACGGATTAGGAATTATTTTTAGGAGTATCGTAAGCATCCATAGTCCATATCTTGGAGCTAAGGATAGTTTCCTTTATTTTTTTTGGGATGACCCGTCCTTAATGCTCTCATTTGGCAAAAGATAACCGTGATATCCTTTGTAGTAGTGAGGATATCCGTAATAATTGTAATGATGTTCAGGCACGGGTTTAAGGTTGGCTGATCTCTTGTGGTGCTTGTGGTAGGTGTAAGGGTAACCATAGTGATGGCTGTAACGGTAGCCATAGTAGGGGTAGCGATAACCGTTGTGATGATGGCTATGGTGGACAACCTGGTAACTATAGCTCTTGAAGGGATCTGGATCAACTGCTGGTTCAGGGTTAGGCTTCGAAATGGGGTCAGCTGAGGGTTTAGTGAGGCCTAGAACTTGTAGCCACGAAGGAAGTGCCACCACCTGGATACCTGGCCACCCCATCGCCCTCCAGTGTCTTGACATGTGGTGATGATAGTAATGGTAGTAGGGGTAGTGGTTGTACTTGTATGGTTCGAGATCGGCGTGCGTGACAACAGCCGCTGCCAAACACACCAATACACAGCTAGTGTATCATAATGATTATTTTGATTAGATTTACAAAATGTATGTATATGTTTACACACACATATATAATATATATATATATATATATATATATATATTAAAGAAGGTTATCGTGCATATATATATACAATGTATATATATCTGTGCCTATGTATGTATGTAAATCAATGTACATATATGTATACATCTGCCTTTTTTTCTAGCTTGTCTTTATAATACTATATATCTTTTTATTTCTATATATACATACAATTACACACATAAACATACATACATATGCATACATGTATTTATGTTTATATATATAATTGTATCTATGTATACACCTGCATACATATATTTCATACATACATATATTTATATGAATACATCTATATAAAAGTGTATGTATATATGTATTTATATATAAATATTTATGTGCGCTTATGTGTATATATGTGTGTATGTTTATATAAACGTCTTGTAGGATGTCGTAGGCTCACGGAAGACACACACGCATACATTATATATGTATATATATAAAGAGAGAATAAATAAATGCACACACAAACAGACGCACACAAATAAATATGTATACACACATATATACATATATAATATATACACACGTATGTATATAAATATACACGTGTACATAAGTATAAATCTATCTATGTGTATATATATACATATCTGTGTGCGTGTATGTATATATAATATATATGATTATATATATAATTGTATATATAGGATGTATATACAGAAACGTATTGATAAAAAAAGCAAAAGAGAGCACTTATCTTTCAAAAGCTGAGGAAATACAGTTCCCATAGGGTGCATGAATCTCTGCTTGTCGAAGGTCACGCACAGGAGCCGTATATAAAGCGGCTTCCACAAGCAGTGAACACACACAGTGTCCTCAGTGAGCCAAGAAGAGGTCCAGCCATGAAGCTTGCGGTGAGTCGACATAACTGCTAACTAACGAAAAACTTCTTAGTACTTGAGAGAGTATATTACATAATCCCTGATCGAACACACACAAATATATATATAGATAGACATGCATGTGTGTATATATATGCACGCATACATCTATGTCTATATATATATAAATTTATCTATCTATATGTAGCATGCATACATACATACAACTTTTTTCTTCAACACATGTTTTGCTTAATCTATTTTTTTTTTTTTTTTTTTTTTTTTTTTTTTTTTTTTTTTTTTTTTTTGTTAATAGATATATAAAACAACAATTATGTAGCACTGAAATAATAGGCTTACATCACCTTGAATGATTCATGTAAACTTCGATCAGACAAAATCGAATAATCATTGATTTACTGGAAAGAGCAAGATGAATAACATCAATTTAACATAGCAGTTCTAATACTAGTATATTTTTTCAGGCAATCGCACTAGTGTGTTTGGCAGCGGCTGTGGTTACGCACGCCGATCCCGAACCACATAAGTATCACCACTACCCTTACCACTACTATCACCACTACCCCTACCATAACTACTACTCTCGACACCACTATGCCAAGCTTCCAGGTGGCAGCACCTCCTCCGTCAGTACTCAAGTCCATGGCCTCACTAAACGTTCAGCTGACCCCATGCCAGAACCTAACCCGGAACCAACAGCTGACCCTGATCCATCCAACAGCTATAGTTACCAGGTAGTCAACCATGGCCATCCCCACTATGGATACCACCATGGATATCGCTACCCTTACAATACCTACCGCTACAACCACTACTATGGTTATCCTCACAGATACCACAGCCACCACAAGAGATCAGTCGAGTCTGAACCCGAACCTGAACCTCATTACACCTATCACAGACGTCCTCACTACTACAACAGATACTATCACGGTTACCGCAACTATCCTTACTACGCCGGTTACCGCTACCACAACCGGGGATAAGGAAGAAACATGGACTGCGACAAGGCCTTGTGGCGATGGTTCTTTACGAGATGTCCCTGTTAGTCTGGTTTGCTCACACCGGTTTTTCAGGCACAAGTAGTACAGTAATCAGTCTCAGAGGCCACATACAACTGATGAATTGTTTTTTTGAATGTCGGAATAGCTGTGCATTGTGTAAAGAATAAAGATTACATAATCTAACGCACATCTCTTTACAACCCTGTAGCTTTAAAACAAAATGAAATCTCAATACTACTCTGGGATTGTTAGATATATAATATTTTTTCTGATTTTTTGAGAGTCAGACTACGCTTTTATTGCGGCATTAAAATGCATAGAATATAATAATAATGACAAATAATACTGCAAGAACTTGATGTGGATGAATTTCACCTGCCTAAATCACTGTGTGAATATAGAAGTACATAAACAGAATACATGTGTTTATATATGTGCATACAAACATACATTGTTTATATCTTTAAACACACATCACACACAAACATATATATCGCATGTTTTCGTTCCTAAACAAACCTAAATTATATTGTATGATGCATTTATATATTTCTTCCGTATTTGTTGTTTCGTTTAACATTTTCATCAATTGAACAAAAATCTACAGCCTGTTTGATAAAGGAGCAATTGTTTCATATAGACCATTGATTCCCAATCTTTTTTATTATGACCGTAAATAGAGTCTGAACTTGGACTAGTGACTATAAATGTGTTTGTGTGTATATACATATACACACATTTGTATTCACACACATACATATATATAATACATGTATATATATATAGATAGATAGATAGATAGATACGTACAAATATACATCTATATATGTTTATATATGTAGATATGCATATATATGTAAATATATTTATATTCATACATGTATACATACAAATATGCATATATGTGTATATACATATATATAAATATATATACAGAGAGATGTACATACAAATATGTATATATATTTTATATACATACACAGATATATATATGGGTATATATACACATACATACACACAAGCATATATATGTATATGTATATTATACATAACCACGCACACACATATATATATATAACTATATATATATATATATATTATACATACATACACGCAGATATATATATATAGATAGATAGATAGATTTATACGCACACCTTTATGCGACTTTGTAATTTGCCCTTATTAGAATATAAATTCTATGCCACGGATTAGGAATTATTTTTAGGAGTATCGTAAGAACCCATGGTCAATATCTTGGAGCTAAGGATAGTTTCTTTTCTTTTCTTTGGATGACCCATCCTTAAAACTGATCTCATTTGGTAAAGCATGGGAGAAGTAGAAAAAAAATACACTCCCTTGTAGGTATAATTAGATAAATTCATGTAAATCTTAAATATGTTGCCACTTTTCATATTACCTTCCGGAATTCTTTGGGAACAACAAATAATAGTTATGCGAGTATGTTTTTCAGTCTAAGAGTTCAGATATAATAATACATTTGAGTTTGGATTTCATAATAACCCAGATGTTTTATGTGGATGAGAAAATTCTCCAGTGCTGATTGCCATCTTTATTCTTTACCGTATTGATTCCCTGTCCTTCGATTAATGATAATGGTACTGCCTATCGGATCATTGCCACGGCAAGCCTTATGACAGTGGTCATTTACCTAATAAGTAAATGACCATTGCAACAAGGCTTGCCGTAATCCATTCCTGACATCTTCTTTATCCCCAGTAGCGGTAGCGGTAACTGGCGTAGTAAGTATAAGTGTGAGGATAACTGTGATATCCTTTGTAGTAGTGGAGATATTCGTGATAACTGTAATGGGGTTAAGGCTCAGGTTAAAGGTTAGCGGATCTCTGGAGGTGCTTGTGGTAAGTGTAAGGTAACCATAGTGATGGCTGTAACGGTAGCCATAGTAGGGGTAGCGATAACCGTAGTGAGGATGGCTATGGTGATCTACCTGGTAGCTATATCTCTTGGAGGGATCTGGATCAACTGCTGGTTCAGGCTTAGGCTTCGGCATGGGGTCAACTGAGCGTTTAGTGAGGTCTTGAACTTGTAGCCACGAAGGAAGTGCCACCACCTGGATGCCTGGCCACTTCATCGCCCACCATGGATATCGCTACCCTTACAATACCTACCGCTACAACCACTACTATGGTTATCCTCGCATCAGTCGAGTCTTAACGCAAACCTGAACCTCATTACACCTATCACAGACGTCCTCACTACTCCAACAGATACTATCACGGTTACCCCCACTACTATCCTTACTACGCCGGTTACCGCTACCACAACTGGGGATAAGGAAGAAACATGGACTGCGGCAGGCCTTGTGGCGATGGTCCTTTACGAGATGTGCCTGTCAGTCTGGTTTCCTCACACCGTTTTTTGGGGCACAAGTAGTACAGTAGTCTTAGTGGCCACAAAAAACTAATGAATTGATTTTTTGATGTCGGAATAGGTATGCATTGTATAAAACATTAAGATTACAAATTCTAATGTACATCTTTTTACAACCCTGTAGCTTTTAAAAAAAATGAAATCTCAACTCCACTTTGGGATTTGTTTTATATATATAATGTTTTTATCTGATTTTTTGAACGTTTTTATTGCGGTAAAAAAAAATAAAAAAATCATAGAATATACAAATATTGACAAATAATACTGCAAGAACTTGATGTGGATGAATTTGACTTGCCTAAATTACTGTGTGAATATACAAGTACATAAATAGAATACATATGTCTATATATTTACACACAAACATACATTGTTTATATCTTTAAACACACATCACACACAAACACATATATCATCATCATCATTTGGGAGCTAACGCCGGCAGGGGCTCATGGCAAGCCGCCAGGCAGGGGCCCGGCCCATCTCTAGCTTCTCATGACAGGTTTGATAGATCTGTCCAAGCCACGACTTTCTCGGTCGTCCCACAGGCCTCCTCCACCCAGGTTTATCTCGGACAGAGACAACCTGGTGGGCA
>NC_061856.1:13447539-13461207 GCF_019202785.1 Penaeus chinensis | reverse complement strand
AGATATATATACACATATAGACATATATATAAACACACATATACATGCATATACACATATACATAAACATACATATGTATGGTATAAAAACCCACAATGTAAAACTAGATTTAATTGAAAATGAGACTACAGTTTCGGAATTCACCTGGATTCCATCTTCAGGTCTGAAGTAACTTAAAAAAAAAAAAAAATCTCAACATTACTTTTGGATCTTTTTTTATATATAATATTTTCTCTGATTTCTTGAAAGTTGTGGATGAATTTCACTAGCCGAAATCGATGTGTGTGAATTTACAAGTACATAAACAGATTACATGTGTTTATATCTTTACAAACAAACACATTGTTTATATCTTTAAACACACATCACACACACACGTGTATCGCGTGTTTTCGTTCCTAAACTAACCTAAATCATAATGTATGCATTTATATATTCCTTCCGTATTTGTAGTTTCCTTTAGCATTTTCTTCAAATTAACAAAATCTCCAGCCTGTTTAATAAAGGAGCAATTGTTTCATATAAACCAGTGTTTCCCAATCTTTGTGGTTTTGACCCTAAACACAGTCTGAACTGAAAACAAGTGTTTAAAAAACATTTACTTTTACTTGGCTATCTGGTCATTATTTTTTTTTTTTTATTTTTTTTTTTTTACAGTGGTTAGCAATTGCGTTTTTTGTGATAAATTTAATATATTCTTAAAATCAATACAACGAATTACATATAAAAAAGGGGATATGTAATAATAAAGTACCAAAAAGTTTCTGAATAACCAGTGGTTACATACGTACTATGGGCAAAGTGGTTTGAGAATGTGTGGTTTATTACCGTACTTCAGTTGTTAGTATGTGTCCCGGTGAACATTTGCGCTGCTCTACTAAGTAAATCAGCTACTTTACTCAAGATCAAAATGTGACCAGCTGTGAATTCTGATATTTTTAAGACCCTCCGGTAACCCTCAGAAAAACCCTCGTGACAATGAAGTTGGGAATCACTGATTTAGTCGAGTATGTTAGGTAAGGGTTGCATACCCGTAGATTTTGGCATCGTAATTATGTTGCAATGTTTATTTTTCAAAGCTATCCAGCGCGCTCTGGGTATTCTGTACTGGGATAGGCCTAGGCAAGGCACCTTGCACTGGGAAAGACCAAGACAGGGTAGCCAGAATCAAGAGTTGACGAAACGAGGTATCACATACTGGGATTGACACGATGCGTATGAAGCGATTTGATTGATCCTAAAATTTACAGTGACAACTGAGCTCACGCCAATAATTCTTCATCAATATTCACACTCTTCCCTGTGCATTCAGATCTCTTGAAGATTACGAAGATGTGATATGGAACTAAAAAGAATAAAAAAAAAAGAAAAAAAAGTGGCCATGGTATTTTCTGGACACACACACACACATATATAGGAATATACATATAGATGTGTGTATACATATAAATGTATATATATGTATATATATGTACACACACATATATATATATACTATGCGCCAGTCTAAGACACAGTGCAGCTGTTTTTTTCCTCCTGATGTTTTAATCCTTCAAGAAAGTTGAAGTTCAGTATTTGTTGGTATCTTTGTCTTGCAGATTCATGTCAGTGTGTTACAAGGATGTTTGGGTCCAATTTTGGATCTGATCCCAAGATGTTCTGTACCTGTGTACATACTTGCATAGATGCATATATGCATACATATAAACATATGTGTATCTGTATATACTGATGTATATATACATATGAATAATATAATTATATCGCTTTATGAAAATATGCATATAATATACATTTGTCTGTTTGTGTCTATATGTAAGTATGCATATAAATATAAACACATGCATATACATATATATGTACACATACACAGTGTATATGTATACATATATACTTTCGGGTGCGTGAACCTCTCCGCATAGGACCCTATGTAAAACGGCTTCCACAAGCAGTGAGCACACACAGCGTCCTCAGTGAGCCAAGAAGAGGTTCAGCCATGAAGCTTGCGGTGAGTCGGTATACCCGTTGGTTACCGAAAAATACGTTAATACTTGAGTGAACATATCCGTACATAATCCCAGATAGAAACTCTCATAAATATATATTAGTTCATATACATACACACATATATAGATACATACACATTTATCTGTTTCATATCCTTTTCTTTTTCCTTGTACCCTTTCCGTTCGTAATAAAGGGAAAATAGTATAATTTAATCGGAAACAATGTGTATATCTGTAGCAGTTCAAATTCATTATACTAATCTACTTTCCAGGCAATCACACTAGTGTGTATTTCCTACCACCACTACCTCTACCATAATTACTTTTCTCGACACCACTATATCAAGCTTCCAGGTGGCAGCCCCTCCTCCGTCAGTTCTCAAGTCCCTGGCCTCACTAAACGCTCAGCTGACCCCATGCCAGAACCCAACTCGGAACCAACAGCTGACCCTGATCCATCCGATAACTATAGTTACCAGGTAGTCAACCATGGCCATCCCCACTCTGGATACCATAATGGATATCGCTACCCTTACAATACCTACCGCTATAACCACTACTATGGTTATCCTTATAGATACCACAGCCACCACAAGAGATCAGTCGAGTCTGAACCCGAACCTGAACCTCATTACACATGTCAAGGACGCCCTCCTGTGGTTTAAGGTAAACACACGAGGTACTTCCGAAGCTGTCTCGCGGTCGTCGGTGCTGGAAAATCACGGAGCAGGGCTCTGTAGACGCATTGGTTGGGTAGCACCGTGTAGATGCGGGGGACTCGTACTAGGGCCGACGAGACGTGGGTGCGGGCTCCTGACTGGTGTACGAGGGCCTCCCGCTTAAGGTCCACCGTGAATCCATAATGTGCGAGGAAGTCTGCTCCAAGGATTGGCTGCTGTACATCGGCGACCAGGAACACCCACGTCAGCTTCGGGTGGGGGGCGCCACTGAAAAGGAGTGTCATGGAGCGCTCACCGTATACATTTATGGGAGAACTGTTGGTGGCCTCCAGCGTGCGAGATGCGGGCGAGGTCCTGTCCTTGTGGGATGCAGGGATAAGGCTGACCGCAGTACCTGTGTCTACCAGGAACCGTAGGTGTGAGTTGGTGTCACGGACGTAGAGCAGGCGCCGTCTGGGGCCGCGAGAAACCTGCGCTATTAGTTCCCGCGGTGCCCGTTTCCCGGCCAGGAGTAAGGGGGGTCGCACCGACGCGCTCGGGTGCCGCATCTGGAGTGATAGACACAATAGCTACCTGGAGACGGGGAGCGGCGGCGATTGTAGTTTTGACGGTGCTGAGGCGCGTAGTCTCGTCCGCTGTCGCGGTAGGCACGTGGCGATGCAGGGCTGCGATGGCGGGACCTGGGACGCGGTGAAGGCTCGCGAGCCGCGAGCCGTCGAACTGCGGTTGTGAGTTCGGCGACCTGCGTAGCGAGGGACTCCAGGGTTAAAGACGGTGTAGTGGACACGGATGAGACTTGTGGGCTGGTTTGTATTGCGAGGATTTCGTCCGCTTTCAAGGCTAGCTGCTCGATGGGGAGTTCTGAGGCTAAAAGGACGGTCTGAACTGCCGCCGGCAGACGTTGGAGGAACATCGAGCGCAGAATATCGGGAGGCAAGTGTGTGTCGGCACGGGCGAGGATGCGCTGCATGTGTCGTAATATTTCTGAGGGCGTACGGCCGTCCGGTGACATTGACGTGAAGAGAGCGCGCAACGCGTGTTGTGGGGAAGGCGCCGCTCGCTGTAGGATTGCCGCCTTGAGGAGTTCATAAGAATTGAACTCGGGGTTGTTGATGAGGTCGCCGACGGAGAGTAGAAGTTCCGGTGAGAGATTTGTCCCCAGTATCCGAAATTTAGTGAGTGGAGAGGTGACGTGGCGAAGCAGGAACTCTTGTTCCACCTGCAGAAACCATTCCGGAAGGCAGGCAATGGTGCAGGTGGGCAGTGGCTTCAAAGCTGTTGACAGGCTCATGGCTATGATAGACTCTTAACTCCGGAGGTCACCAGTGTGGTTTAAGGTAAACACACGGTAGTCAAATTTACTCTTTCTTACAGCGGGTGTGTTGTGGTCAGAGTCCAGCCGATGAGTGTGTGTTACTGCTTGATTCCGCGGCTTAAATGGGCCAGGCACGATGTTTACTCGCTGGTCAGGTCCGGAGAGCTAAGCGGTTGTGTGGCGGTAATCGGCGGGGACCTAAGTCGCCAAACGCAATGGTCAGGTCCTACGGTGTGCCGAAGCTTGTCGTGAGTTGGTCACCACACTCCCTACTACAACAGATATTATCACGATTGCCCCAACTACTATCCTTATTACGCCGGCTACTGTTACCGCTACAGAGGATAAGGATGGAGTCAGTTGTGGACAGCGGCAAGCCTTGTGGGTGATGGTCCTTCACCAGATGTCTGACAGACCGGTTTGCTCACGCCGGGTTTTCAGGCACAATTAGTAGAGGCCACAGAAAACGGGTAAGTGTGTAAATAACTAAAGTTACAGTAATCTAATAAATATATCTTTGCAACTCTGGAACTCTTCAAGTTTTGAAATGTCAAACATTGTCACGGGAATCTTTTTTATGTTATTTTCCTGATTTTCTGGTCATATCTTTACACACGCACAGTGCTTATATCATTACACACACATTATATGCATATATGTGTATATATCCATATATACATATCACTTTATTTTTTTCGTTCCTAAATAATTATGGATGCATTTAAATATTTCTCTCGCATAACCAGTTTCGTTTATTTTCTTCAACTGAACCAAATCTCAAGCCTGCTTGAAAATGGATTAATTGTTACATATAGAGCAGTGTTTCTCAATCTTTTTTGGCTGAACTAGTGACCATATATAAGAACAAATAGTTAAAATTAATCTATTTTCATATTAGTTAAACTTGTAGATGCATATAAGCGTATGTTATTCTATTCACATAGTATCATATTACTAACACAAGGAATTTTAATAAATTTGGACCGGAAAGAAAACAAGTATTAAAAAAAAGTTTATTTTTACTTGCAACGAATTACATATAAAAAAATGCAACGAATTACATATAAAAAAGGCAAATGTAAGAACAAAGTGCCAAGAGCCTTCTGAATAATCAGTGACCACACTCGCACTACGGACAAAGTTGTTTAAGAATGGGTACTTTATTACCGTGCTTCTTATGTTAGTATGTGCCCAGGAGAATATTTACGCTGCCCTAATGAAGTAAATCAGCTACTTAACACAAAATCAAAATGTGACCAGCTGTGAATTCTTTTAAGACCCTCCAGCGATCCATAGAGTTGGATACCATTGATATAAACAGTCGAGTATATTAGGTGAGGGTTGCATACTCGTACATTTCGTTATTGTAATTACTCTGCAATGTTTAGTTTTTCAAAGCGCTTGCTCTCCAGTTGAATATGTACATATACATATATATACATATATATACATACACATCTATCTATATATACATGCATATATATTCCTTTTTAACCTAAACACTTTACGCTCGTATTTAATATAAATAGATAAAAGAAAAAAAAAATAAGACAATCACTGAAATAATGGGTCTATATTAGCGTGACTGGTTTATCTAAAATTGAGCAATCATTAATATCCTGAAAAGAGGAAAAGGAAAAACTTTTATTTAAATCGTAAACAATATGTCAAAAAATAGAATACTTGTTTATTTTCCAGGCAACTGTACTAGTGTGTTTGGCAGCGGCCGTGGTTACGCACACCGATACCGAACCACACAAGTATTACCACTACCCTTACTACCACTACCATTACCACCACTAACCCTACCATAACTACTATTCTCGACACCCCTATGTCAAGCATCCAGGTAGCAGCACCTATTCAAGTTCACGGCCTCGCTAAACGCTCAGCTGTCCCCATGCCGCAATCCAACCCGGAACCAAGAGCTGACCCTGATCCATCCAATAGCTATAGTTACCAGGTAGTCCACCCTGACGATAGCTATCGTTACAACCATCACTATGGTTAATCTCACAGAATCCACAGCCACTACAAGAGATCAATCGAATCTGAACCCGAACCTGAACCTCATTACACCTATCATGGACGGTTACCCCCACTACTATCCTTACTATGCTGGTTACCTGTACAAGTGGGGATAGGAAAGAAACAGGGACTGCGGCAAACCTTGTGGTGATGGTGCTTTACCAGATGTCTGATAGTCTGGTTTGTTCACGTCGGTTTTTCACGTACTGGTAGTAAGGTCCTTCTTAGGAAACAAAAAAATGATGAATTGTCTTTTGAATGTCGGAATTGCAGATTATTGTGTAAAGAATAAAGATTGTAGAAATTTAATGGATGTATATTTACAATCCTCTAACTTTTCATCTTATCCAAAACGATTTGCATTCAGAATTATTCGTCTGATGCAGAAAGATTATCATATAATGAAACTTTGAAACTTACAACACGATTAGTCATATCTGAATTTCAGATTCAGGACTAACGAAGCATAATTTTTTTCTATTCTTATTTTGGGTATATATATATATGCATGTGTATATATACCTAAATACACAACTTCATATATATGTTTATACATGTATGTAATTGTATGCATATACATTTTCATATACATTTATACACACCCACAAATACGAACATACAACCACACACATATCTATATGCATATATATATTATGCATGTGCTCTGGCATATGCCAACCCTGCATGAGGCCTGTGGGGCAAAGCCTGCTAACCCCCTTTATTTGGGACAGCGTCGGCGGGGGTGGCAGAGGTGGCGTCCACCCAGAGTGACCACCCGAGGACCATCTTTAGGCGAGTTTTTTTGGTAGATACTTGGAACATCTAGTCCTTGCACCAAGACAAGCAGTTACCTCTGCTATCGAGGGAATTTGCAGTGGTTGGGAGTTTAGGTCGCTGCCCTCTCAGAGGTGAGAAGACCTGGCAGTGGCACAATCAGTATGGGTGGGTACACCTACTACTGGTCAGGCCATGCGATGGTCATCACATCTAGGGAGTAACCATGACCATCCCAAGCCGACTTCAACCCTCGGTAGTTGAGATAACACCGGTTGATGAGCATATTATGGCATTGAGATTGAAGCATGATTTTGGCTTCGTGTCTCTTATTGCTGTGTACGCTCCTACCGACGTTTGCAAATTCGATGTGAAACAAATGTCTTACAGCAAACTCACATGCATGGCAGTCAATTGATGAGACATTCTCATTGTTCTAAGAAACTTCAATGCGGTATCCGACTGTGATCAAGCTGGCTACAAGATGTCCCCATGGCTTGGGAGCTGATCCCAGCAGCGAGAACAGTCTCCTTCTCCAGGACTTTGTAAGGTCCCAGAGATTCAGGAATTCTGGCTCCTTGTATCAGTGCTCCAACCTGCATTCCTGGATATGGTGTAGCAATACATGTACTGTGGCCAAGGAGGTTGACCACATTCTTGTCAGCACTCGCTAGAGGATCCTTCAGAATTGAAGGGTTTGTCAGAGTACCGAGTTCTGTGGCACTGACCTTAGGCTGGTAGTGGCTACCCTACAGTTCCACTTCAAAACTCCTCGTCCCTCCAGTGGCCACTCTAGGGTGTTTTACTTGGACAGACTGAGGGAGGAGTGTGCCCGTGAGTTCGCCACAGCAGTATCTGATCGATTCACAGAACTTGAAAACCTGATGGACCCAGTTGCTCTGTGGGGGTCCTTCAAGTGCGAAACATTCGAAGCAGCACAGGAGTCCACAGGCATACACCCGAGGGCAAGGAAGAATTTCACCTCCCTGGAGGTGTTGGAGGCCACTGCCGCATGTCGCATGGCTCGGATGAATGGCAATCAGGACTTGTATTGCTCTTTGATGCATAGGGCTTGGACACAGCTGAGAAGGGTTAGCCCCTTGATGATAATGATATATATGTATATATATACACTGCATAAATATAAGTAAAGTGTATACTGTATATATATATGTGTGTGTGTGTGTGTGTGTGTGTGTGTGTGTGTGTGTGTGTATTAGGAGAGAGACAGAAATATACATATGCGGAGGATACACAATATACATACATACATATATATATATATATATATATATATATATATATATATACAGGACTACATATACATTTATACCTGTATTATATGTGTGTGTATATATATATATATATATATATATATATATATTGCATGTTCCAAGATTATTTTCCCTTTAATATCTTACTGACAGGAATTTGTGACTTATGTACTCATATAGACTTTGTATTGCACTTTTAAGAAGTGGAAGTGACTCATTGTCTAAAACAAATTTATTTCATTTCATATCCGTCTCTCATTTACGGTTCTAAAGGTTTACACAAAAATACTATAGACCAGTCACTACCCACTTATTCTACCTCGCTTTAATCATACAAAAGTCAATAAATTAATTATTTAAAGGCCACGCCCCACACAGGGGACGTATGTAAAGGGGCTTCCACGACCTCACTAAACGCTCTGACCAGGATATCGCCAATAACTATAGTTACCAGGTAGTCCACCATGGCTATCACCACTATGGGTGTAACCCTGGATATCGCTACCTTTACGATAGCTATCCCTACAACCACTACTATTGTTATCCTCACAGATACCACAAGAGATCAGTCAGATCTGAACCTGAACCTCATTACAGCTATCACTCACTACTATAACAGATGTTATCACGGTTACCCCAACTACGCCGGCTACCGTTACCGCTATAGAGGATAAGGACAGTGTCAGGTATGGACTGTGGCAGGCCTTGTAGCGATGGTCCTTTACCATAAGTCTGATGGCACACACATGTATTCATACAAACATATATATATATATATATATATATATATATATATATATATTAATATATAATACCTATATATACAGATATATGCGGAGGACACCCACAGTATATACATACATATATATACACATGTATGTGTATGTATGTATATATGTATATATGCATGTATTGCATAATAGTTTCTTTTACACCAGTTCCAAGACTAATTCCCTTCAATCTCTTACTGATAGACATTTCTATCCTATGAACTCGTGGACTTTGGACTACAAGTCTCGTTTATATGACACAAATCTTAATAAGAAAACACGGTTCTAAAGGCTTTCAAAAAATATTATATTCAAGTAATTTCTTCATTTATTCCCCTTCCTTTAGATCATATTAAAAAAAAGCTAATTAATTATTCAAAGATTGAGGAAGTACATCCATGTGATCTGGTGCTTTTGGGTGCGTGAACATTTCCTTTTCGAAGGCCACGCCCCGCACAGGAACCGAAAATAAAAGGGCTTCCACAAGCAATCAGCAGGTCAAGCAGTCATGCCGCCATTGGCACTCACAATGGTCCGTGAGCGCCGTCACAATGGCTATTAGTTGCAGATATCCTCTTATCACTCCTGTTGCTGTTAAACACTGGTTCTGACACTCAGCTTCCCCTTGTTAAATTCCGTGGTGGGTGGGGGCGTGAGAGGATGAAGCACTTACCATTACATGGAAAACTCAAACAAACACCCCCCACAGACTGAAAACTCCAAAAGGTTGCTCAAAAGCGACCAGACTTTGTTCCTGCCCCCCCCCCCCCCCCAGGCACCCACATCTGGGAAGGAACAAAAGCGAAAAGGCCTCCCGACCTCCTAAGAGGAAGGAAGCCGTTCCCCAGGCGACACCGGATGTCTCCAACAAAAAGGAGTTTCCGACAATGCGAAAGGTGCAGAAAAAGAACCTAAAGAAAAAAGGTTCTAAGAGCCCCACAAAAACCTCCCCAACAGATGATCATCTCCTCTTTCAAAAGGACAATATGACTCTCCTGTTGACTGCTGTTGTCTCAGCAGTAGCAACAGCCCTGGGGAGGTCGAGTGAGGAGGACGAGAAGGCAGTTTCGGTCGCCATGACGGCAATGACCAAGACTGTCGCAGCCCTGAAGGGAAGAAAGCTGGATAGAGCAAAGCCAGCCCCACCCTCACCCCAGGACGAGACACCCCTCCCCACTCCAAACCAGGCCATGCCTTCACAGGCAGAGCCAAAACAGGCTGAATCTGTGCAGCCAGAGCCAGATCACGCTGACCTTGCCCAGGCAAGGCCAGCCAAGAAAAAGCCTGAGAGAAAAGCCAAACCAACCAAAGTCAGAGCTACCAAAGGCTCTCCACCCCCCAGTGGACCCAAGGATAGCCTGATATCAGACGAAGATCCCTCAACCAGCGAGGACCTCGCAATGGAGTTGTCAGACTCCGACGATGTCTCTGATGTAATTATCACTGAGTAACATCATGATACACCATCTAAGCATCCTACAGTGGAACATCAATGGCTTCTCTGCAAAGAATGCCTTTCTCCAAGCAGTAGTGCGATCAAGGAACATTGACATTGTCATGCTCCAGGAGACATTAAAAGATGACACTGTTCACTTCTCAGAGTATCATGTCTTCACACTGCCACGAACACCTGGCAAGATAGGCTTGATCACCCTTGTGAGAGCAACAATCCCCTGCTCCGCAATAGCCGATGCATCGCTCTGTGGAGACGATGTTGAATCCTTTGCCGTCGAGGTTCACCTGGCCAGGGGGCCCCTCAAACTGTATAACGTGTACAGCCGGCCAGGCTGTAGAAGCTTAGACATCAGCCAGGTCTGTGCTTCTGCTGCACACGACCGAATGATCATAGGGGGAGACTTCAATGCACACCACCCCTTCCTGGCTCCCTGCCGGGCACCGGATGCGGCCGGCTATCACATAGCCGACGTGCTAGAGACATTCCCCGAGATCGCTCTCCTCAACACCCAAAAGCCAACACATGTCAGAGGAGGGGTCCTAGTCCTCACCCTAGCCACTGCGACTCTGGTGGGGAGGATTGGCTGGTGTGTCGATGAGACCGTCACAAGTGACCATTACCGCACTATAACTACCCTCATGGATTCTGGCCCAGCCGAAATCCTAAGACCGAATCCAAGATGGAAAACAGACAAGGCCGACTGGCAGGCATTTCAAAACGCCTTGGCCCTCTGTCTGAGATGCAATGATCCCTCACAAAGCGAAAATGTGGAAGTGCTCGAAGCTAGCCTGCTAAACGCTATTAATGAAGCAGCCTAACTGACCATACACAAAACTCGGCCTGGGTTCAGAAGTACCAGGCTCGGTTTTGTCGTCATGGGATTTGGGGGCATACCCCTGCCAGCGACGGCTAGTCTGTCAGCAAGCTCGTTCCCTCTGATGCCGATGTGGCTTGGGACCCAGTTGATGATAATTTTTCTACCCTGAGCAAGAATTCTCTGTGCCATTGTGAGAATCGTGGTCAGTAGGTAGATGTTGTCTGTGGGTGAGCTTTGCTGAAGACAGTCAATGGCCTGGTACTTCAACGACGAGATCAGGGAGGTCAACCACAGGGTTAACATGTGATGAAAACTATTCCGAAGGCAAAGAACCCCTGACAACTTATCCCTCCTAAGGGAGGCTGTCACGGATGCCAAGGAAACTGCCAACAGAGTCAGGCAGGAAAAGTGACTGGAATGGTGTGAGTCCTTCGACCACCAAACCACTCTTTCAGAGCTGTGGCAATGGGTCAAGCGAGCTACCAGCTGCTCAGCCCCGAGGTGCACGCATCACGACCCCCAAGCAGAGGCTAACAGACTGGTGCACGAGTTCTCTGCGAGAACGAGCAGCAACAGTCTGCCAGCCGAGCTGAGGGCAAGACAAGAGCGTCTACAGCCAGACAGACATGCTCAGATCAGAGAAAGGGCTGCCGAACCCGATAACTCAGACGTTATCTTTTCTCTGAGGGAACTAAGGAAAGCCTATAAATCCAGTTCCAACACAGCCCCGGGGTCTGATGGGATCTTGTACCCCATTATCTCCCAATTAGGACTAGCAGGTAAACGTGCACTCTTGCAACTCATCAACAAGTCCTAGGAAACTTCCACTCTACCCCAGAGTTGGAAGGGGGCTACCATAGTTCCCGTCCCAAAACCAAAGGAGCCGGGGAAGTACCACCCCATCTCTCTGCTCAGCTGCCTGGCCAAGACGGCCGAGAGGATGGTACTAAACCGGCTCCAATGGAAAATGGGTCCCCCGCACGAACACCTCCACGGGTTCACAAGGGGCACGGGTATAGCACACAGCATAGCCATGCTCTTAAGCACAATCAGCAAGGGCCGCGCTGTGGTGATATACCTTGACCTGGAGAAGGCTTTTGAACTGGCAAGTCTGCTTGCCATTCAGGAGAGCCTGATTCAGAAGGGAATCAGAGGAAAGCTCTTGGCTTGGATAGGTGACTACTTCAGGAACAGGACTGCCAATGTCAAATTCCAGGCACATGCCGCTCGAAAATGGAATGCCACAGGGTGGGGTTCTCAGTCCAGCCCTATTTAACACTTTAATGTCCTGCATCCTCAACATAAACCTCCCAGTAGGGTGCAAAATCATCTCGTATGTAGACGATTTCGCTATCACCTCCACTGGACCAACCAGCCAGAATAAAGCCCATAGTTGTCTGGACGTCGTGTCCGAGGAGTGTTGTAGGACAGGACTAAAGATCTCTGCAGCCAAATCCAAAGCCATGGCTCTGAGACAGAGAGTTCGAGGCACAAGACTGAAAGTCCAGGGAGTGGAATTAGAATGGGTCCAGGACTACCTATACCTTGGGGTAAGGGTAGACCGGACACTCTCCTTCCAGAAGGAGGTCCAGTACCTGGTTGACCGAACCAAAGCAAGACTGTCTGTCATGAGATCAATGACTGGGAGATGCATAGGGGCCAGACACAAAGTACTAAGGTCATTCTATGTACATGCTGTCCGGCCCACTTTGGACTATGCCTCAGTCGCTCTAATTACCTAAAAGAAAAAGCACACAGACAAATTAGAGACAGTCCAAAATGAAGCTGCCAGGATCATTCTGGGTGCCCCGAGGTGGACGAAGGTCCTCAACCTCCTGATTGACGCAAACCTTCTCCCCCTCGACTCACGAATCGATCTAATGGCAACACAATTCCTGTCAAAGGTCATCCAGGCTCCCAGGAACACAAGCCTAAAACAAAAATTAGTCAGACGCCTCGAACAAGACAACGAGCTCTTTGCAAATAGTTGATACGCCATCAGTTCAAAGAACAGCTTCTTGCTGAGGGCACGGACTCCCCCCACCCCGACTTTGCCGAAGCACTGAGCCTGATAAAGTTCAACATAATGAGCCTGTCAATGAAAAAGAGCCTATACCCCATGCCCAGCCTAAAGGCAGAAGCCCACAGGGTCATTGCAGCCATCACTCCTCCGGGTAATAGAACATACTACACGGATGGATCGGTCGATCCCTTGAGCCACACTGCAGGCGCCGGCTTTGTAGCAAGGGACGCCATGCAATCCATGAAGGTAACAGACAACGCCTCCTCGCTACAGGCAGAGGTAGTTGCAATCATGGGAGCCCTAGGCCACGCGTCCCTAAGGGAAGGACACGTGGTCATACACACAGACTCCAGGGCAGCCATTGACTGTCTTTAGCAAAGCTCACCCACAGACAACATCTACCTACTGACCACGATTCTCACAATGGCACAGAGAATTCTTGCTCAGGGTAGAAAAATTATCATCAACTGGGTCCCAAGCCACATCGGCATCAGAGGGAACGAGCTTGCTGACAGACTAGCCGT
>NC_061856.1:13430039-13442539 GCF_019202785.1 Penaeus chinensis | reverse complement strand
TAAAAAGGATTAAGAAGTATATCCATTCCGGTAACGGTGACAATGCCAAATAACTTCTTAATAACGAATTGAGAGAAGCCTAATTCCTGAAGTTAAATTAATGACTGTGTAATAGCGAACATATTGATGTGCAAATATTTATAAATATGTACATATATATACCTAAATATACATATTCATATACATATATACTAATATATACCTAAATATACATATTCATATACATATATACTTACATATACCTAAATATACATATTCATATACATATATACTTATATATGTGTGTATATATATACATATATGTATAACTAAATATAGATTTATTTTCATATACGTATATACATGTACATATGTATATGTGTGTGTGTTTATAATGCATATATACCGTATATGTGGAGGACACACAAAAAATATATATGTAAGGCTATATGTATATGTATATATATATATATATATATATATATATATTTGTGTGTATGTATGTATTACATATTGTTTTTTTTGCTTTTTTGTTTTTTTTACATCAGTTCCAAGACTAGATTCCCTTCAATAACTTAGTAAAAATAATTTGTGAGTTTTGATCTTAATAAGAGAGAACGACTCATTGTCTAAAACGGATTTATTTGAATACATTTACGTCTTTCATTCACGGCTGTAGAGCTTTACACAAAATAAAAATATTATATTGCTATCGTTCTTTAATTAGTCAACTTCCTCCAAATCACACAAAAAACAACGAATCTATTTTCCAAAGACTGAGGAAGTACATCTATGCGATCTGGCACTTTCGGGTGCGTGAACATTTCCGATTCGAAGGCCACGAAGCCGAATTTAAAGGGGTCTCAACGGCAGTTTGCAGACACATCGTCCTCAGTGAGCCAAGAAGAGGTCCAACCATGAAGTTTGTGATGAGTCGACATACCTGTGAGAGAACGAATTTATCAATATTTATCAATAAATAAATATTCCTATGTAGAAACAGATATATGTTGTATATAAATATATATAAATATATATAAATACACACATATACTTACTATATGTCATATTTTATTGTACCACTTTCGTTCTCATCAATTATAAATTGATTAGCGACAATAAGTATGTATCACTGGAATAATTGATTAATGATTTATAAAATCGTGGATGAGTCAGAATACGACAAATATCAATTACTCATTCTATCTTTCAGGCAATCGTGCTGGTATGTTTGGCAGCGGCCGTGGTAACACACTCTGATCCCGAACCACACAATTATCACCACTACCCCTACTACTACTACTATTATCACTATCACAATGTCAAACCACTGGAGGGCGATGGGGTGGCCAGGCATCCAGGTGGCGGCACCTCCTTCGTGGCTCCTCAAGTTCACGGCCTTACTAAACGCTCAACTGACCCCACGCCGGAAGCTATCCCTGGTACTTATAGTTACCAGGTAGTCCACCATGGCCATCCCCACGATGGATATCACAATGGCTTTCGCTACCTTTATGATAGCTATCCCTACAACCACTACTATGGTTATCCTCACAGATACCACAGTCACCACAAGAGCTCAGTCGAATCTGAACCCGAACCTGAACCTTATTACACCTATCACGGACGCCCTCACTATTATAACAGATACCCCATCTACTACCCTTACTACGCCGGCTACCGTTACCGCTACAGAGGATAAGGACAGGTATGGACTGTGGCATGCCTTGTGGCGATGGTCCTTTACTAGATGTCTGATAGTCCGGTCTGTTCACGCCGGTTTTTCAGCCACTGATAGTAAAGGGGATCACTCTTAGGAGGCCTCACAAAACTGAGGAAATGTCTTTTGAATGTCGGAATAGCTGTGCATTGTGTACAAAATAAAAATTATGATAATTTAATGTAGAATATGTTTACATTCCTTTAACTTTCCTTCTCCTCGAAGATAATGCACACTCAGGATTTCTCCGGCTCAGAGAAAAGGCATTTTCATGTGCTTTATTGTTCTTTCTTTTG
This sequence comes from Penaeus chinensis, assembly GCF_019202785.1. Classification (NCBI taxonomy): domain Eukaryota; kingdom Metazoa; phylum Arthropoda; class Malacostraca; order Decapoda; family Penaeidae; genus Penaeus; species Penaeus chinensis. Next base: position 13,440,544 of record NC_061856.1, on the reverse strand, counting down.
TTGTTTTACCTACACGTATGTAAATATGTCTGCGTACATATAAATAAATTCACACATGAACACACACACACACACACATATATAGTTATATATGTACGTACATATGTGCATATAGATATATCAGTATATATGTATATGTGTGTATATATATATATATATATTAACAGCCACTCATTCCACTGCAGGACATAGACCTCTGTCAATTCACTATTGAGAGGTTATATGGCAGTGCCACCGTTGCCTGATTGGATGCCCTTCCTAATCAACCGCGGTTCGGCGCGTAAACACTTGTGCCACGGCGGTGACTTCCCCTCCGACACCTGCGATTGACTTCTCAAGGCGATATGTCGTTTTCTCGGACTCGAGCCATATCAATATATATATATATATATATATATATATATATATATATATATACATCTATATGTGTGTGTCTGTATATGTATATATTTATATATATATATATATATATATATATATATATATAAATGCATACGTATGTATGTATACATATATTTTATATGTATATGTATGCAGAGGACATACACATAATATACATATGCGGGGCCTCATATATATGTATATATATATATATGTGTGTGTGTGTGTGTGTGTGTGTATGTTTGTGCGTGTGCGTGTGTGTGCATGAATGTATTACATATTGCTTTCTTGTACATCAGTTCCAAGATTAGATTCCCTTCAATCTTTTATTGCAAGAAATTTGTAACCTATGACCTCATACGGACTTTGTACAGCAAGTCTCGTTTATATTTCATTGAAGTCTTAAAAAGAGAGGACGACTCATTCTGAAATGGATTTACTATATTCCAGTCGTTCTTCACTTATTCCCCTTCTATTAAATCATATAAAAACAACAAAGTAATTATTCAAAGACTGAAGTAGTACATCCATGCGGTCTGGTGCTTACACAACGTCCTCAGGGAGCCACGAAGAGGTCCAACCATGAAGCTTGTAGTGAGTCGACACATCTGAGAGAGAATGAGGAATTTATTAATATTTATTGTGCATACACTTGCATATATCCCTTAATAGAATCATAACACACACATATTGTATTTAGATATATGCATATACATATATAAACACTTACATAAATATATATTTACTTGTATATGTGTGTGTATGCATATATATATGTATATGTATATTTTACATTTTATTTTATTGTACCCTATAAGTTCCTATCAAATATCAATTAATTAACGGCAATAAGTATGTATCACTGATATAAGATGTCTGTAGAGTTTGATTAATGATTCATAATACCCACGATATTATTTGCTAGAAAAAATGAAATACTTTTAGAAGAAAACTATATATATTTTTTCTTTATTGAAATTTCAATGAGTAATTGATATTTGTCGTATTCTGACTCATCCACGGTTTTATAAATCATTAATCAATTATTTCAGTGATACCACGCACACGCACAGATATATATATATATATATATATATAGTATATATATATACTATATATACATATATATGTATATATACATATATATCTGTGTGTGTGAGTGCATCTATGTGTTTGTGTGTATATATAAATTAATGAATATATATGTGCATATATATACTATGTATACAATAATGCAAGCACACGCAAACACACGCAAACTCACACACACACACATACACACACACACACACACACACACACACACACACACACACACACACACACACACACACACACACACACACACACACACACACACACACACACACGCACACACACACACACACACACACACACACACACACACACACACACACACACACACACACACACACACACATATATATATATATATATATATATATATATATATATATATATATATATATATATATATATATATTCAATGTTTTTGTTTATCCTTCAGAGTTTACAATTTCAAAATTCCCGGCTTATCGCGTTGTCATGAGAACACGAATGTAAACAAATTCGCTGCAGTTAACACTTAAGTCGTCTACTGCGATATCAACTTTCCTTTTCTTTAAATGCACATGTGACATTTTTGGATATATATGTTGCTTTATAACTTAATAATACTTTTCCTTATGAAATACTTCCCCAAAAATCATAGGCTACATTAAATGCAAGTAGTCATCAAATTTTACTTATAAGTGGCACTCTCATGCATTCCTCACGACCCAAGAGTGACAGGATTCGAGTTTTCTCATGAAGTCGTAAATATGTTCATATATTTAAGCAAAAAGGTATGTAGATATCATTTGCCAAACTAACCTGGCGATGTGTTCGTAATGGTGATACAAATATAAAGCAGTAATATGAGAAATGTTGTTAATGATACTGTAAAATGAAATAATTCCCTTGCCTAACTTGTATTGTGTGAAAAGTGTATTATCTTATTTTTATTGACAATGAAACGGTATTTCTCATTCTCATTTCTCATTCCTCAATCCATATTTAGAATATGGATTGAGGAATGGAGCAGAAAAGTTATACTGGTCATTGTAATCAAAATACTTTAAAGAAACACTGATTTGAATATAGTTACCATTAATAATGGTCATTGTAATCAAAACACTTTAAAGAAACAGTGATTTGAATATAGTTACCATTAAATCTTTTCCCCATCTTTTTCCTTTTTTTCTTCCCCCTTAGGAGAGAGACTGGGACCCAATGTAGGCCCCTACCTTGGGCCCCAGCCTTCGCCTCAACTAATTTTGCACGGTCTTCTTTTCCCCCTTTCCTTTCCTTCTCTTCTTCATCATCCCCTTCTTCTGTTCACTTCCTAAGGTTTGAGAACCGTGCTGAAAGGATGAAAGGCTGGCTTTGTGTCAGTCATGAATGGCCTCTGGGAGCTAAGAGCATGGAATTCCCTTGGTTAATAGCCTAACCTTTACCCCTCATGGTGACCTGAGGGGTAGACCTGCTGTCCTCTATGTGCCCAACCTGGTGATGACCATTCAAGATGCTCCAATCAGTCACACACGTGTGCAAATTGTGGTGGCTCCCGTAATGTATTTTATAGGAGCCCTGCCTACAAGCTCAAATCTCAGATTCAAACTAGGCCTCATTCTATGTGAGGCAAGACAAGAAATATGCCTATTCCAAAACAGCTCTCCTCCCATCTTCTTGATAAGTCTCAGCAGCTCTCCTAGTATCTCTTCTCTCTACCCCAAACCATCCTATCTCTACTCCCTCTCTCCCCCTGGTCTAAATCCAGATACTCCAATTTCTACCCGCATCCCCAGTGCCTACCCCTCCTCCTCACTCTACCTGTCGCACCAGACAATCTAAACGTTCCACTCCATCTTCTATCACATCCTCTCCTACACCCACCTCTTCCTTTGCTCCTTGGACATGTATTCCCTCTTCTCCAGATAAGAAAATCTTAGTTTCTCAGAAATCTCCACCTAACTCCCCTTCAGAAACTCTTGAAGACATCCAAAAGTTCCTAAACATGACACAGGAGAATAATGCACTCCTTCATCCACCCTCTAATCCCTTTATTCCTATTTGCTCTACTTTCATTTGCTGATATCCATCCCCCTCCTCCTCAAGTTCCCCCTACCCCTCTTCCTCCCACTCACCTAAAAAACTCACGACACACACAATGTTCTCTAGATCCTTCCCCTTTTTCCCTCATTTCATTCTCTGGATTCTCCTAAGTCTACAACTGTTGTTTCTTACCATATTAGCCTTTGATTGTTTCATAATAGCTCTTTTGTGGTTTCCTCAGACACATATTCTCCATTTGATCTTATCCCCCTAGATCTTTAATCACATTTATTTCTTCTAACCTTTCTAACTGTTACCATTCCTTTTTTTTTTTTTACTGAATTTAGAGCAAACACTTATGTACTTTTTGAACTGCAAAATACTGCTAAATCATTTACAGATTGCCATCCCAAACAATACACGGTTAAGATGTGTAGGATGGAACAAAGACCAAGGTTATATTGCCTGTGGTGGAGATGACGGCTTACTGAAAGTGCTGAAGTTAGAAGCAGGTAAATAAGTGGTTAAATTCTTTCATATCATACTCTTTATTGTCTTTACATTTTATTAACCCCCATGTTACTGGGAAAATGTTGTGTTCACTTTGATATTTTTTATTGTGAATTGTCTCTGCACATACATGCACCACAAGTGCTTAGCCACATGACATTTCCAACAGCAAAGTAAGATAAAAGTAAATATATCAGAAAATCAAGGAAAAGGGTAAACAGGTGAGAAGGGTAGTACTAGTAATGGTTCATTGGTGACATAGTACTTGTGGAGCTATCTATGTTTAAAGACAGTTGATAAACTAAACTCATAGCATGTATATACATGCCATGCCTGGTGGCATCAGCTTAGGAAATTATGTATCATCCTATAGAAAAAGAAAAATAAGGTAGAACAAGTAGATGAATAAATAAATTAATAATGCAAGATGCATTTCAGGTCTGAAAAATATTAAGAAAGAAAGCTTTCAATAAAGTAAATTTTACATAAAAGCAGTGAACATGTAATAATAAATTCTTCACCATTAAAAATTATATTACAAGCTGTTCTTGTTTTACAGGTAAAGATACAAAGGTCAAAGGGTTGGCAGCTCCCTCCAATCTGTCTATGAATCAGACTCTCGATGGCCACACAGGGACAATACAGGTTGTGACATGGAACGAGAGCCACCAGAAACTGACTTCCTCTGACCAGAGTGGACTTATCATAGTCTGGATGCTCTATAAGGTATATCTGTTGTAATAATGCTTTAAGCCAGTTGTGTTTTTTTACTCTAGTCTTGTCAGTTACAAAAAATAACTCATTACAACTTACAGAACAAAAATATTTGTCATTTTCTTTGGTCTTCTTATAAAGTTTGTTGTATCTCTTTATATTTTAATTTCCTTTTCTATCAGCCAATCTGAAGAAGTTAATGACGAGTACAACAAGAACAACTTCAGAATCACTATAAACCAGTGAAGTTTTATTTTATAGCTATTTGATAAATTACACTACTATTCCATCCTTATTCATGTGCACATCTATGTTAAGAATATATATATTGTAAGTTGATATTCAGAATCAGTTCTCAAGTGTTTAAGTTTTATATACATAAATTGAGATGATTAGTACATACAAGTACAAAAGAAGTTAGATGGATATCCTTCACTCACAAAGATATTATGACATGAGTTAGTTTGTAACCTTTCATATGAGTAATGTGATGGCTGCAGAATTCCTTATGTCAGAAATGGATGATTCTTAGTAAAATATTCTGTGTGGTTTGTCTATTTGGTGATGTATGCCAGGTTTGATGTTTTGTTGCTCTTTTCTTATGATCCTGCAGTTTCTTTGAATATATGAAAGGACTAATGGACAACAGTGCTGTTTGCTTATTACACCTCTTTTGTTTCCCTTTTTTTCTTTATGAAAATTATACTAATATTCTGATAAATAACTTCCTTTACTTAATAAGTCATGTTAGTAAATACTTATCAAAATAGGTTTGTATATGTGCAGTTTTTTATCAAAATGTATATATATATATATATATATATATATATATATATATATATATATATATATTTTGATACATATTTTGGCAAGATATATTTGATATTACTGTAAATCAGTCAAGACTATATGCCTTAATATCATAGCATATTATTTGTCAATACCAAACCATTTTTTATTCTTGTCTACAAAAGTTCATATCTGTATGAATACACTTTAGATGTGATTTTACTTCCCTATGAGCTTCATCAATTATTTTTCAAAGGCTATTGCTACTTCATACCAAGTATTTTTCAATAGGGCTCTTGGTACGAGGAGATGATCAACAATCGTAATAAATCGGTTGTGAGGGGAATGGCCTGGAACAGCGAAGGACAGAAGATTTGTATTGTGTATGAGGATGGTTAGTTTTGTGTTAATGTACAGGGAGGTGAATATTCTTTTGCTAAAACAAGGATAGTGCAAATATTTTATGACTTAAAGTAAGTCTATAGTTTATTGTTAAAGTACATTGTTTTTTTTATATTACTCTATAACCTAACTGTAAATATTTGCCTTAGTTACTTTGTAAGTAATCATAGATAATATCGTTTCTATAAGCATCTACATTATAATCACTGGAATTATTATAATTTTATTTACTGTCATTAAGAGTTCCATGGATAATTACATCAGTATTATTGGCCTGACCATTTCATTCATTATTATTGACATCAAAAGAAAATGGATTCTCCATATATATTTCCAATCCTTCAGGTGCAGTGATTGTTGGCAGCGTCGATGGCAACCGCATTTGGGGAAAGGAACTCAAAGGCCAACACTTAATGGGAGTTGAATGGTCTCCTGACTCACGTCTTCTCCTCTTTTCCCTTCACAATGGGGAGGTCCATGTGTATGACAATACTGGAGGCTTTGTTGTGAGTGTCTGTAATGATTTTAACATACATACATATATATATATATATATATATATATATATATATATATATATATATATATATATATATTTATGCATATATGTATGTATATATGTATAATGTGAATATGCTTACACTGATATTTATTTATTTATTGTATAGATTTATTTTGGGAATGATTACTTAATGGGTTGATTAATAGATTAACTGATAAGATACAGATGCAAATGTTCAATGATATTATTTTTTTTTTTTTTCATTTTCATAGAGCCGGTTGAACATACAGTGCCTGGGTAGCATGGGCCTCGGAGCAATGGTAGTCGGCCTAACTTGGTACAATGGGCGAAACGGCTACGTAGAACCTGACTGTCCCACCCTAGCCATATGTTATGACAACGGCAGAATGCAGATCATGAGGAACGAGAGTGATGACAGTATGTACTTGGCAATCTTACATGAATAAAAGAAAACTTAGGCATTGCTTCAGGTACTGAAATCTGATATTTATAAATATAAAGTACATATATAGTTGACTCACATGTTTTTCCTTTATAGGTTATCATATTTACTTTCTTTTCTCATGCACTCTCTCACAGTGCCTGTTTTGATTGACACTGGAATGAGTGTGTGTGCCTGTCAGTGGAATCACAATGGCTATGTGATAGCAGTAGCAGGCACCCTTCATCTGTCAAGCATGGGAGAGAAAGACTGCAATGTTGTGCAGTTTTATACTCCATTTGGTGAGGTAAGAAAGGCTGTATTTGCTATATTTTACTTTTCTTTGATGGTTGTTAACCATGTTTTAACTGATGTTAACCATGTTTTAAATCCAATATTGAACACCCAAAAAGATGTGGCCTTTGTTTAGTTAGGAGGGTTCCTTCATGACATGACTTTTGTTTGTTGGCAAAATTTAAGATTCTTGGATAGTATGCATAATCCCATATGAGTTATAATTTTGGGACTATTTATACTCTTAGTATTTGTTTCATAATTATTGGTTATAGGAATATATAGTTATTGTCCATTTAAGTTTCACTGTCACTTTACAGCACCTGAGGACCCTAAAGGTGCCAGGAAAGGAGATAACAGCTTGCTCATGGGAAGGAGGATCACTTCGTATAGCTTTAGCAGTTGATTCCTTTATCTACTTTGCTAACATTCGTCCTGATTACCGCTGGTGCTTCTTTGCCAATACTGTGGTCTATACATACACAAAGCCTGAACGCACTGAAACATGTGTGACCTTCTGGGATACCAGGAATAATGAGGTAAGTTATGAGGAAATAAGTCTCTCTTCTGTAGTATGAGAAATGATATGTACATAGTTTACTTTTTTAAATAACAGATTCCAAGCAGGATGTGGTAGAAAATGTAATTTGATGTTGTGTATTAAATAATGATCTGCTTCATTATCCTGAACAGCATTTCATTAAGCACATCAAGTACCTCATGGGAATGGCATCAAGTGGAGAGCACTGTGTCTTGGCTGTGCGCACTGATGATGGGTCTGGACAGTTTGGGCTTATCATCTGCAATGCTATTGGTACTCCAGTTGATAGTAAGTGCTTAGTAATTTTCTCTTAAAATTTTGAGAAAGAACATCACTCTTATCTTTACTGTTTGTGATATATATTGGACAGCCAGTATAACTATCATTATTTTATTATATATAGCAAAGACTTATTGTTGTGATAAGAGTTTTACTGCAAAACTAAAATTGGACTTCATTATTACTTCAGCAAAATGGTAAAGGTCTTTGGCATATTCATGTGTTTTCCTTTTCTTCCTCTCACTGTTTTGCTTACTTGTTCAACACAAATCCTTCACTATTGATTATTCTTTCAACAGGTAAATACATTGACATTGAGCCCCATTACCTGTCCATGACCAGCAGTTATGTCTTTGCTGCATCCAAGGAGAACTTCTATATTTGGCACTTCAAGACTCCCAAAGCTCATTCATCAATTGAGGTTCCTGGTAGGTTATACATATTTACTTTTTTTAATGGAAAGATTTTAATTTCAAATTTTATGATTACTCTTTATGCCCCAAAACATTGCATTTACTTCTAAAATGCCATTGTTGATGTTGACATTTTTAAAATTATTTTTTTAACTGACTATCCACAAAAAGAAAAAAAAATTATATTCCAGGTTCAGTGAAAGTAGACCGTCAAGAACGCCTGTACCATATTGATGACACTCCCACTGGTGTCAATGATGTCTTTAGGGAAGGAGACAAACTTTTTGAGGTAGGCTGGTGTACTCCATAGTAAAAAGATGAGAGTTTTGACGCATTTGCACTTTCTAAATTTGAATTTGAGTTTAAAATGACTTGTGGATAGAAAATGTTTTTCTTTCTGAAAGATCTTGCATCCTTACTGCTGAAAAATAATAATGCACCAGAACCCCGAGAACTCAAACAAGAAGTACAACCTCCAGCCACCCCCTCTCTCTGTGCTTCTTCATACACATAGTGCTGGCATGTGACCTAAGATCACTATTTCTGTAGCCAATAAATTTTAGCCTGCAACGTAAGGAAGGAGGATATCCCTTATTACAAACCCTCAGGATTTAGTGAACAGAGTAGAAATAATTCAAATCTTGATGAGCAGTGAGGCATGACTTGGGTCAGCAGATTTTTTTTTATTGTCTAAATTATGTTGGCCATATGAAGTTGCATACTTGGCCTCTATGAAGTTTAGTTCACTTGGGTTACATTCAGACCTTACAGTTCCTGTCTGCTAAAAGGTTTTAAATGAAAATGGAATATCATGCAGCTTGAGAGAATGCCACACTTTTATGTTATGTTATAGGTTTCCTCAAGATTCAAAAAGACTGCTATTGTGTAATGGCTTCATTCAAAAGTACCATATTGCAGTTTCTAATTCCACAAAGCCCTCTGTGTTAGATCTCATTTATCAAAATCCATTTAACCCCAGAACCCAAGTTAACATATAGTTGACCATTTCTTCAGTAGTTTCCAGAAACAACTAGTTAAAGAAATTGGTCTATAATTCCCTGTTTGTCATTTTCACTTTTTTGTATGGGGATGATGATACTTCTTTCCAACTTATAAGCACTGTGACCTCTCAAAATATTGTGTAGCGGATGACCAACAAAAATTTAGAGAGCTGTCTGATACCTGAGAATTTAGGTTGTGTGGGACTTTCTGGCATCACATTCAGCTGTTAAGGCAGAAAAAACATGGAGTGAGATTTGCTCAAGGAGAGATCTGTGCCACAGATTTAACTAGTTTATTTGAAACATCTCTTGTTTCTGTGGTGATTGTGTCATCAGGAATAGGACTAACTTCCCAGCATTCTTACAGACTTTCTCCCATACCAGTGCAGACATGTACTGTCTTCATAATATTCATATGGCTTTGACTTTCATCCTTTTGTAATGAACATAACTAATTCTGAGTTTCATCCACCTTAAGGCAATGTGTTCTATGCTCACCACCATGGTACTGTAGTTGTTTTGTAATCATCTCATTTAGATGGTAGATATGTGCGTGTGTAGTAAAAAAAATCTTAAATGTTGAATATGCTGATGTCACCTTTCCTTGAGGTTGTTGGAAAAGCATATTTTTTACTAATGCTATCAATATAAATACTGTTATTATAGATATTATAATTATTATAGTGTTATTGACATTACTAACAGCAATATAAGATACTGTAAAATATTTCCAAAAATCAAGGAAAATGGTAAAAATATGTACACATACTCACAGCAGGCATGGTATATATGTATAATACATGTATCACCGGTGGCATCAGGTTAATGGTTGAAATACTCGAGTTATGTGCTCCTAAGGGGATGCATGTAGGGCAGTTCGTGGGCAGATATTGTTTCTGTTTGAGTTCTGGTGTACCAATACTTTTTTAGCAACAATAGCTCAACTCAGCTAAGAAGTTAAGATTATGCAAATATAGTAGTTTGCAGATCAATTAGACAGAAAAGTTTAGATTTATAACATAAGAAGATGAACCTATAGCAACTGAGTGTTTTCTTAATTAATTTATTTATTTAGTTAGTCATTTTCTTTCTTTCTTTCAATTTTATATTTAGGTAAAAGACA
>NC_061856.1:13422539-13425039 GCF_019202785.1 Penaeus chinensis | reverse complement strand
TGCTGTTTTAAGATTATTAAATCAGCCATTTCCTTACAATCTATTTACATATGCATTTATGCCATAAAGGTGAAATAAAGATTCGGTAATGAATTTTGAAAAAAAATTGTTTGATAGATAATTTGATTTATAATGATATTTTATTATACTATGTTACTGTTTGATTATGAAGATAATGCTTACCTTGCAGGGATGTTGCAATTGCTCTTCGTCGTAAACTAGGAGACTGGTTCAGGGTTGTGCAGCTGCTCAAATCTAGTTCTTCTGGGGATGACGTGAAGATGGAAGAAGCCTTGAATAATATAGGACACTATTATGCAGACAGACACAAATGGTCAGTATGTAGAAAATTGTATCCTTCTCTTTTTTAGGGTAACCCAGATCATTTAATAGCTTCAATACTTTTAGCTCTTTTCTTTTTATTTTATTTATGCTTCGATACATTTCAGTTTTACCTTCTTTCACACATACAGGGATGATGCAGTAAAGCACTTTGAACCTGCACACAACCATGAGATGCTGGCCATCTGCTATTACCAGCTGGAGGACTTTGGAGCTTTGGAGTCATTAGTGCGCTCTCTGCCTGACAACTCTACACTTTTGCCTGCCATTGCTGATATGTTTACAAGTGTTGGCATGTCCCAGCAAGCTGTAGCTGCTTATATGAAGGTAGGTGTATAAAAGCCATTGATGGATTTAATATTGCTAATCAGTGCTATGTCTTTTTTTGTTATTTACCTTTAAGCATGTTAAAGATATTAAAGTCTAGATGGCATAGGAAGTGCCTGTATGAAGTAGTTTCTGCAAGTCATGAAATTAATATAAAAAGCTTCTCTGTGTCAGTCTCATGAAAGTGTACCAGAAATATAGTATAGTAGTAATAACATAATTTTCTTTTCTTTTAGTGCAGTCGTGTGAAGTCAGCCATTGACACTTGTGTAGCCCTGAACCAGTGGCATGAAGCAGTTGAGTTGGCCAAGCAACACAATGTCACTGAGATTAGCGCTCTCCTGGCCCGCTATGCTTCTCACCTATTGGAAAAGGGAAACCGTCTTCAGGCAATAGAACTTTACCGTAAAGCTGACAAACTGCTAGATGCTGCCAAACTTCTGTATGAGGTATGAAAGTGATGAATTCAAGTCATACAGAAGATGCATTTCTGTTGTCATTATATGACAATGCACTGTAACTGACATTCTTTATATTTTCGAGTCTGTTTTAGTTATAAGATTATCTGTGCATGAAGATATGTTAGATGTGATGCCCCCTAATGGCCCTATCTCACAAGCACTTTTTCTGTCAGTTTTTGGGAATGGGAGTCACACAAGAATTCTCATACATATCACATTATTCTAAAGATATATATTAATGTATATTGTATATAGAATTATTCTAGAATATTAACTAAAGTTTACATTAACTTATTCTATCTAATTTATCAATAGAAAAAACACAAGATGAAGACAAGAATCAGTCAGATGGAAATGGTTGCTACTGTCTTTATCTGGGAGGCGTTCCCTTTGCATACAATACATGCAGCAACACAGGCTGAGACAAGCGACCAACTTAATTTAAAGAGCAGAACCTTTGAATTGAAATGTGTGTGCATGTGTGTAAATACACACACAGACACACATACAAACATGCTTCACTTAGTGGATCTCCAAAAGCATCAAATTGCTATTGCTATTGCTATTGGTTTCTATGTCCATGTTGCTTTGTGACAAGTTGCCCCAGTGTCCCTGCACTACTAACTGATTATCATTGTCCTCATTTGAGGAGAGATCAAAGAGATGTTCTCATGGCAGAAGGTGGGGTTCTAAAGACCCCTTGGGCGATGAGTAACTGGTCAACAGCATTTGGACGATGGATAGTGTATTGGCACAGCCAATAGGGGATGTATATAAAAGCAGGCCATGGTGCATAAATGCACCATCACATCAATAGTTTAATGTAATGTTTAACCCTGGGTTTGAGCTATATGACGTGCTGTACAAGACCAACACTCTCATTACTTTTGTATTCCCTACTTTCAGATTGCAGAGGAAGAAGGAAAAAAGAAGAGCCGTCCATTGCGTGTGAAGAAATTGTACCTTCTTGCAGCCCAGCTTGTTCAGGAACACAATGCAAAAATGAAGACTGCTATGAAAGATGGTAATTCCAAAAGTTTACTTAACAATATCATGCTTTATTTGCAAAGTTTTAGCTTTAAATGTTTGCTTAAAGATGACAGATATAGATAATTGCCCATGTTTCCACTGGAGATCACTCATCAAAAAAAAAAGCCTTCATCAAAAACAATAAAACAGTAATAGTAATAATAATCATTAATCAAAGTCATGCAAATATACTTAACCCATTCGCCCCATGTGGCAAGAATACATGCCATGCCCACTGTAATACACGTTTATATATTGTATTTACACATAGATGGCTCTACAATTTCTTAATCAACAAATAGCCAGAACTACCTATCGCATCTGTTTACCCTTTTCCTTCA
>NC_061856.1:13405039-13407539 GCF_019202785.1 Penaeus chinensis | reverse complement strand
CTCTGTACGCTGTATTCCTGGAGTTTCAACAAGGTAAACGGGGTTTACCGTTGGTAAATATCAGCAAATCATATATTTCATTATGAATTAATCACCCAATCTTCAGATTCCTTGTTTGCAGACTCGTGACAACTCTTCTAACTGGGGATCTTAATCTTTAGAAAGTTTGGATGGGTGTCGAAATTTCACCGCCAGCGAATATAGATAGATAAAGATAGATGGTTACATAGATTTTTTTTATGTGTGTGTGTGTGTGTGTGTGTGTGTGTGTGAATTTATTGCATAGGCCTACACACACACACACACACACACACACACACACACACACACACACACACACACACACACACACACACACACATATATATATATATATATATATATATATATATATATATATGTGTGTGTGTGTGTGTACAGGTCATAATTATATACGTTGGAATGAGTGTCATCAGTACATGCTAATTATTGTGATTTTTGAAATCAGACCTCTCAAATCCTTTCCCAAATAATGTAGCTACCAACAGAATTGAAATTCGGGTGCGAAGCGACTGTGCAGCCGTATTCAGTCTGAAAGCCGTATTGACATTATGTGCTGTATATTTTGAAAATACAAATACGAGGCGTCTGGCGGCACTTAGCTGCGCGATAGGTTACTATTTTCTTCTGACAGCGTTAAGCCATACGTCAATATAGCTGCGTAATAAACGACTATTTATTCAATCTTCTTAAATTACCTGAGGTGCTGTAGCTTCTCGATAAGGTATGTATTATCCAAAGACTGTTCTTTATTTTGTTAGTTTAGGCAGGTATTTTTTCCCAGGTTCAAAATGTGGACAACAGACGCAAAACTAACGTGAATGAACTACGCATTGTAGATAGTCGTGGATTATTTGAGGATGATCACATACCAATTGATTTTTTTTTTAAAGAAGTCTCTAAATTTAGAGAAGATATTCCAACGGTATTTACATATATATGTATATAAAGGCATATATATTTGTATATATAGATATATATGTATATATATATATATGTGTGTGTGTGTGTGTGTGTGTGTGTGTGTATGTATATGTGTATGTGTGTATATATAAACTTGTATGTATGATATACGTATCCCCCCCCCCCCAATCCCTTGCCCGTTGTTGTCGTGAGAGGGCTTAGGAGGCGGAGACTGGGACCCAATGCTGGGGAACTCCCCAACCTTGGGACTCAGCCCTCGACTCAACAAATTTTGCATGGTCTTTTTTTTGCCCTCCTACTTTTTCGTTTCTGTCCCTTCACCAACCCCTTCTACTATCCACTTCCTAAGGTGTGAGAGCCGTGCTGAAAGGATGAAAGGCTGATTTTGTGCCAGTCCTGAACGGCCTGAGGGAGCCATGGGCACGGTATTCCCCTGCTTTAGTTGTCTAGCCCTTACCCCTCAAGCGACCCTGAGGGGTGGACCGTTTCTCTCCCCAACATACTCCAGGCTTATCATGGCCAACAATGAATAACCATTAACCATACCATTATTAGAGGCAATGAGGCTTGCCTCTTCATCAAATAGCTCCACCAATTCAAACTCGCCCGATTCCCTGACCCCAGGCTCTCCTTTGACCACGGCTCTGAACACTACAACTAATACCCCCTCCTCAATGCCTACTAGTACAGTATCCACCCTAATCAACACCCCAGGAGACATTTCTACTCTCCCAACATGCTTAACTTCAACAACTATACCCCCACAACCTTCTTCATCAACTACCCCATCCTCCCTTATTACTACCTTACAACATTATTGTCCACCTCCCCATAACACTACTCCCTCTTCCACACGCCCCAACTACCCCATCCTCCCTTATTACTACCTTACAACCTTATTGTCCACCTCCCCATAACACTACCTCCCTCAACACTACTCCCTCTTCCACACGCCCCCGTCCTTCTACGACCCCCATCTCTACAAAATTCTTAAATACTCTATTTAACCCAGCCAAATGGGACCGATTTTTCGTGATCCCTCCCACAGCTTCTCACACTTTCTGCTTTGACAACCTGTTTTCATTCCTCAAATGCATATACATCCTTCACTTGATCTAACCCCTATACATTACCTTACCCAACCTTAACCCATTTACTCGTCAATTCCTTTGCCCAACTTTGATAACTAATCACTAACTCAACCACCCTTCACTACCATTTACTATAGTGCTACATGACCTTAGATGTCTAGCACATTTATTTGCTTTTAACCATTATCAAAATATAAAGGAAATATTCCAGACAGACAATAAAGTAGTAATTTGATATGGTGGAATGATTCAAAATTTCTTTGGAAGCAACTTAATAATTGTGTAAATTCCTGTGAATAAAGATACATTTTAGAGAATGATCCGGAAAGTCAAGAAAGTGTCATTTGTAGTAACTTGAAAGACCTTAGATGTCTAGCACATTTATTTTGCTTTTAACCATTAACCATTAACCATTAATATACGTATCTTGATATATATGTATATCT
>NC_061856.1:13382539-13400039 GCF_019202785.1 Penaeus chinensis | reverse complement strand
AGAGTCCTCTTCACAGAGTCCTGCCGACTGCTTGTCGGGGCAGGTCCCAGCCGCGCTCCCCTGCGGGCTAACGACCAAGCAATAAGTCTTTATCCCCGGGTGTATCCCGTGTGTGTTGGTCCGAGTCCTGGTTGTGAGCCGTGCTAACGTTGGCTATCACTCCTGTTTATCACTGTTTAAGGCGTTTTTAAATACCCTTTACATGTCTGGTGGCAGGGTGGTTCGTTGTGTCCTTTTGGCACACAACAATGGACTCATAGTCTCCGGAATCTGGTTTTCGCTCGGACCAGTCGCTTCCATACACGCAAAAGTCTTCAGAACCTGTTGTGAGTACATATTTGGGCCATTTTTCCTTTCTTTTATCTTCCCCATAAATATGTTAAGCTGTATGTGCAGTTACGCTCGCGCCGGTTTTGTTAGGTTAAAGTGCTAATTGACAGCAATGGTACGCTCTCCACTGCTGACCTCAGATCACATTACTGTGTGACCAACGGTATGGGTTCAAACAACAGGAATATCGTTCATTTATTACGTATTTGTTTATTTTTTTATCGTGATTAGATAGTATATTGTTTCAATTGCAACGAATTTAGCGCGTTCTTGATTTTACTATTTTCATGAACATCATATTATTATTCTTTCTCACTACCCATTTCCCGTCTTGACCTGACCTCCCGAGTGAAACATTTCAGTCACATCTGCTTGGGATAGCTGTGTGACCTGACCCCACTTTCACTCTGAGTGATTGACACGTGAAATGAATGTGAGAACCGCTTGCATTTCCTGTATATTGTTTTCAAGACTTACATTATAGGATAACGCGTAGCATCCGTTGCATGTTTATTGGTGACACGTTCTATCTGCGCTAGAGCGGAGCTTGTAACGCGAATTACTTACATTTTTATATAGCGCCAGGGATCTTCCCCTTGTCATAGTGTCAGAATGCCTGATTACTTGGGGTTGCGTATATGCCTAAAGATCCGCGCTCCGACGAATAGTTCGTTCGGCAACTTTTTGAGCCGGTGTGACCCGCGGTTAGGTCCGTTAAATAATGTAGGACTAGGGTTTAAGCTAGAATTGAGATTCTCTTATTAATCACATCCCGCTCACCCCCTTGACGTCGCTGCCATGTTTGGGGTAAATCCCATCGATTTGTGATTCATGATAAATACCCGTAGGGCATTGCATGAGCGCCCATCACAGACTCGCAGATAGAGTGGGTTATTAATATTTTCCCAGCTCACTTGCTTCATAAAGTACGGCAAATTAGGGTACAGAGACCCCCCGTCAATTGAAGTCTGCATGAGCAGCTTGACATGTTACCTCGGCAGAATTTTTTTCCCCCGAGAAGATTCGTTCGCGAATTGTTTCACGTCATCATTCATTAGTGCGTCATTCTGTCGCATATCATTAAATGTTAAATTCAATGTAGTGTGTGTGTGTGTGTGTGTGTGTGTGTGTGTGTGTGTGTGTGTGTGTGTGTGTGTGTGTGTGTGTGTGTGTGTGTGTGTGTGCTTGTGTGTCCAGAAAATACAAGCTAATCAAAACCAATGATATTTTGCTCTCTCGACTTTTTATGATGGCGGTATGAAAGGAACAAGGAAAGAAGCGCCTATTTTTAAAAGACAGTGAATAAATATAGCTTTTTCCTCTTCTGCATTTCTTTACTTTTTCCTCCCTCAATGTAAGTTAGTTTGTGTGATCACAATTTACCCGGCCGTTTCCTCCTTGCCAACATGGATACGCGGGGCGAAAAAACAACCGTAACTTATTCGCTGAAAAAATGCTGGAATATGACTCCAAAACACGAGAGCGAATATATATAACATCAAATGCGTTAAATTTTACAGTAAAATATTAATTCAACTAAAACACTAAAATCATTAAATTGATGAGGTTTCGATACAGGAGGGAGCTAAATGCGGTGTGTGCATATATATATATATATATATATATATATATATATATATACATATATATATATATACATATACATATATATATATATATGAAAGGAGAAAACACACTACCGTGTTGATACTATGGTATAAAAACCCACAATGAAAAACTAGATTTAATTGAAAATGAGACTACAGTCAGGAAGAGGAGGGGGTATAAAAGAGAGGGAGGAAAGGCAACGCGGAGATACGGGGCAGATGAGGACAGACGAACGGAAACGAAGGGAGGTCAGATCAGGTCGGGAGGGTCGGGCGGACTGTGTGAAGGGTGGCCAGCATTCGGGAGAAGGCGAGGGATGTGGGAAGCGAGGAAACTGTCAGCAGTAGAAGAGCCGCTGTTCAGGTTGAAATTAGGAAGCAGCTTTATTAGGGAAGATTCCACCAGTCTGCGGGCGTGGACGTCAGCGGAAGGAAAGATAATTCGCGACGCTGGGTTTTTATACCATATATATATATATATATATATATATATATATATATATATATATATGACTCCTCTGATTTATGTCTACCTAGGCTAAAGAAAACGGCCTCCACACTTTTCATCAATTTGAAGCTATTTATTAATCACAATTTTCAGCGGAAAGCGACATCACGCCGGCGCTTCAGCAAAGGTCATTTCACTTTCATTATTATATTTGAAGGTATTTTTGAGTCTGAAATAAATTGATGAGCGCAAATGAACGATGTAGACAATCGAATGACAATGTGCCACATGGTCACTTATATTATTTGACGTATGCCAGGTTTTGTGTAAAATGCAATAATATAGC
This sequence comes from Penaeus chinensis, assembly GCF_019202785.1. Classification (NCBI taxonomy): domain Eukaryota; kingdom Metazoa; phylum Arthropoda; class Malacostraca; order Decapoda; family Penaeidae; genus Penaeus; species Penaeus chinensis. The sequence goes on along the minus strand of NC_061856.1, from coordinate 13,397,308 downwards.
TAATTCACCACATATACGCTATTTTGAGTAATATAAAAGCATTAATATCATCTATCTATTTACTGATGTTTTCATATGTGGCATCGCACCTGCTTTTGAGTCAGTCTCAAATTTTAGTCCCAGAATTTTCTGAGAACTTTCGTGGAAACATATATAGGGGGATAGTGACGTGTATCATAATATAAAATAACTAAGACACTATTATAAGTGAAATCATTATGAGTGATCATATGACCTAACTGAATTTCGCAAAAATATGTGAGTATCTTGCTACTACTTGACATATATCAGGCGTGTCTAACAGAACTACTAAATTATATACAAAAGTAGTATTTACATACCAGAAAACACAAGCTGATCAGAGCCGATAGAACTGTTAGTTTTCGAACTGCTTTCATGGCGACGACTAAACAAGTACACGGAATATATCAAATATAATTCTTCCCATTTTGTATTTCTTTTCCTTCCTCACTATTTGTGTGTGCGAGGAAGGGTAGAACTACTAAAATTATATACAAATTAGTATTTACGTACCAGGAAATACATGCTGATCAGAATCAATAGAAATGTTAGTTTTCGAACTGCTTTCATGGCGACGATTAAATATGTACACGGCAAAATATTAAATAGAATTCTTCCTATTTTGTATCTCGTTTCCTTCCTCACTATTTGTGGGGGTGAGGGGCGAGGTAGGTAGCGCGCGCACACACACACACATTATGGCGTTTACCGTGAGATTCGTTGCGCGTGTTCCCATCATCATGTAGTTCTCTTCCGTAATAAAGTGTCAAGCCGTTAGAGAACCATGACTACCCCTGCACACCATTGTACAAAGATTCCTTCTATAGCCTTTTACACGCATTTACATATAAGTAGATATATTTCAAAGAGGCTCTATTTAGAAGTAGAACCTCTGCACTTGGAACTGGTGAATAGCATTGATAAAGTGGTCCGGCTTGACTTTTTTTTTATAAAGAGCACAGCACACATAAAATAATGTAGACCAGGAACAATGTCGAGCGACGGCGAGGCCGGCCCTGCCTATGGGGCCAGTCAGGCTGGTGGTGTTCACGGTATGGTGACGATGTCCGTTCTACTACTGCTTATCGTTTAGATAAGCGCCTAATAAACTTAAAAAGGCAATACAAATAGAGCATTTACATTCCAGAAAATACAAGCTAATCAAAACCAATGATATTTTGCTCTCTCGACTTCTTACATGATGGCGGTATGAAACGAACAAGGAAAGAAGCGCCTATTTTTAAAAGACAGTTAATGAATAAATATATGTTTTTCCTCTTCTGCCCGGCCCGCTGTGGCGAGCGGTCTGTCTGGACTGCTCAGAAATTTCTATGAACAAACTTCGTTTGAAACATTTCATAATGGAAATCATGAAAGAATTTGAATGAACATCAATTCTAATACATATGGTAACATGGTGTTTCCGTGGTGAAGGAACAAGGGTACCTTATATACAGTTGTATGTAAGAAGAGTTATGGTTATAAGTAGACAAAAATGCTGAGTATTCACAAAACATAAAGATATTTGAATATCGATAAGCATTTTCTAACGAACATTTTGAGTATAAACAACACATAATTATACACAGAGACATCAGAATAACAGCATGGGAATTGTTCACGAGCAATAAGGGTAGAATTAGCGTTTCAGGTCACTTCGTCATTGTCACGACTGAGGACAGTGGACTTACTGTGAGATAAGGGACACATAGTATTATTAGGTGGTGGACTTATCCTCTCTCTCTTCTCTCCCTCTTGTATAGTGGTGGTTTGGTTGTACTTGGTTCTTGAGAGTGAAAAGTGTCGCAGTTAAAGTTAAAGATGTTGCTGCTTCAACGTTTTATTTGGGAGTGTGGTAGGAGGGATACAGAGGACAGGCAAGGTAGAGGCGCCCAGGGATACAGAGGACAGGCAAGGCAGAGGCGCCCAGAGAAGAGCGGGGCGACCTGCCCGGCCTGCTGTGGCGAGCGGTCTGTCTGGACTTCTCAGAAATTTCTATGAACAAACTTCGTTTTGGAACATTTCATAACGGAAAACATGAAAGAATTTGAATGAACATAAAATCCAACACATATGGTAACATGGTGGTTTCGTGGTGAAGGAACAAGGTTACCTTATATACAGTTGTATGTAAGAAGAGTTATGGTGTTTACAAGACTAAAAAGCTTCCTGATAAGGTGACAAATAATGATGAGTATTCATAAAACATAAAGACATTTAAATATCGACAAAGATAGCGATAACATACCTCGTGATTCAGAATAAGCATTTTCTAACGAACATTTGGAGTATAAACAACACAAAGTTATACACAGAGATAGAGTAATAGCATGGGAATTGTTCACGAGCAATACGGGTTGAATTATCGTGTTCTTAGGTCACTTCGTCATATAAAACATAACATCTGGGTATGATATATAAGCTAGCACAAAGAATGTAATTTACCTTCAAACCTCGGCAGTAGGGCCTGGCGACCAAAGCTGAAGTTAAAGTAAACAGTTGAATTCCAATATCCGTCGTGTATTCAACTTTAAAACGTAATCTTTCAAAACATTTTAATTCGCCTTTTCTTTTTCAACTAGGCTGCTAAACTTACATGATTCCCCTAAATTGTTTACAACACTTTACAATGAACATTATACTACAAAAAAGAATATTTCTTGAAAGTTAATACAAAAACGAAAGGAGGTATTACAAATAAAACAAAGCTCTATGGCGGGGACTTCCCTGGTCATCAAATAAACTCAAATAAAGTCATATTCGTTCATAAGTTGACTATGAATAGGTCTCTTAGCATAAGTAAATGCTTCCATCCTTTTACAAGTTTACCAAGACATGGATTTGACATCATAATCTTTGTTTTTCTTACATGTCCATCTTTGTCACAAATTACCTCACTTATACGACCCATTTTCTGGAATCTAGCTTTAATTTGATCCTTACAATCACGATATCATCTACTTTCACATCTCTACTGGGTTTAATCCACTTAGAGATTGTATAAACTTTTTTCCATCTAGAACAAAGCATTCTCGACCTGACCTCACTTTACCTCACTTTCCGGTTAGTCGGCATGAGAGATAGCTTGAGAGACAGCCCACTGCTCCCTTTAATTGGTTGTTTGTAAGTGTTTACACCATAGGGATACGCGTAATTTTGTTACATTGCTCAATGGTAACACGTTCTATCGGCACTAGAGCGAAATTTGTAATGGAAATTTTGTATAATTTTTTTGTTTTACATATAACGTTTAGTTTTCCCCATATCACACTGCACAGGGATGCGCGATATTATCCAGAGTTGCATCGAGCGCCTAATAGATCTACGCTCCGATAGTACGATTGTAGGTACAGGTAAAACTGAAGACACGATTCTATCCTGTCCTAGGATCCCCAGATAGCATCGCCGAAGTCTGGTCGGCCACAGAAAGGATTGGTCACACTACATTCATTGTTCCTTCGAAGAGATACATCGTCTCAGTTCAGCGTTCATAATAGAAAACAATGGCGCTTTCCATCGAGGATGCTTTTACGGGCTACTTCATGACGGAGTTCATTGTTTAATTCATCCATTTGTGTTCTTTTCATATTATTGTTTTTTAATCCTTATGACTGGTGTCCGACAATGGCCCCTTGGCTCTCACTTAATCCAACAAATAACCTCCGAAGAGATCTGCATGTTTTTGGCATGTCGGAGTGGGTTGATGTTTATGTTCGGCAAAGGAACGTTTATCTGAATTATCTATAAACATTTAATGAGACATCATTGTTCAATACAATATTTCTTTGTATTTAATAATTGATTTTGTTTTTATCATGATACATAATATTTTTAAAAGATTCTAAGTAATGAGTTTACCAGTGATTATATTATAGTTTTTGTTTCAGCAATATCTTTCAGCTCTAGGCGGGGATGGAGTACCGACGTAGCGTTTTCGCACTGCGAGGGGAATTTAATTTCGAATCCGTTTACAGCTAGGGAAGCATCCAGCTCTGTAAAGGGATCCCTGGGCAAAAAAGATTAAAATGGCCGGCCCTTTAGATAGCTCGTAGGGAATGTCACGAACGCCCATCACAGACACACAGAGTAGAGTGAGTTATTATTTATCGCAGTATTGTAAAATGAACGTTAATCTTCGTGTTTGTGTTACATTCTCTGTGTGAGCGACTAACACTCAACCACTCATCCGCGCAGAACAAAAGGCACTAAAGCCTTTTCATTTATCGAGTTTGTTGCTGTCGTAATTGTAGGCGTAGAGATCCAAGATGTACCACTTGTACATGTACAACTTCCTATTTTACATACATTTTTTCTCTATGTGATGACAATTGGTTCGAGTAAATCCTTGCGGATTGCCGTTGTAGTTTCCCTTATCTAATCTAATATCTATCTGAGACGGTTGGCAATTCAAGCCAGGTTCATGCAGATTCCTACTTTAAGTCTCCCTCCCCTATTTTACTTTTTATCTTTGTGAAGTAATACACAAAACGAAAATAAAGTAAAAACTAACATTTAAAACTGCTAATTTATATAAATAACCGGCTAGTAGCACTTAACACTCCCTCCTCTCTCTTATTATCTTGGCCCCTACGTGCATGATCTGGTTCCCCCACTATATATCTCTGTTGGACCGACGATATCTGACACGGCACCGAAGGGTGAGCCTGATGCAGACATTTAACCGCCCAAGATGTAGTGGAAGGACGCCGCCTGTCGGGACGCCCGTAGTTCCAACGAAGGACGAGAAACTCGCCAGTGCAAGTACCAGTCGCCCTATGATGCTGTGGTAGGTTACCGCCTGCCTGGACGCCCGCAGATCCAGTCAAAGTCCAGGAGCTCGTCAGCGCAGGTATCAGCTGCCCTGAGATCCCGAAAAGGACGCCTCCTGTGCGGACCCTTCAGTTCGCTCCCAGAAGTCACTATGACTAGGGCACCACCAGCCCTCCAGAGTTGGCTGGTAGCACACACAACACAACGCTCAGCGGTTACCCTAAGACAACGTCTTGTGTGTTCCTTCATTGCGTAGAACTGCCCAACCAGCCCTTTGTACTAAGGCTTTACAGCCTTTTACAGTAGAGAATTAGTATCCATAGGGTGCACAACTTCTAGGTGAACAGCTCTTGAAACTAAGCATGTGAACAATTCTCCATATTTCTTCACTAACTCACCAAAATAATCCATAGGGCAATAAGTGAATGGAGGAGAGGGTTAAAGGCTTTTCTTTTGGCAGATCTGACATTTTTTGGCGTAGTGTATTACCTTTTGCTTTCTTACAAATACTACAATTTCTAATGTGCTTAGTTACGATAGACGATCCTCCAACAGTCCATTAACCTGCTGATCTTATTTCATTTTAAGTTATGCCACGACCTTGATTGTAATGGTTAATGATTAAAAGCAAAATAAATGTGCTAGACATCTAAGGTCATGTAACACTATAGTTAATGTTAGTGAAGGATGGTTGGGTTAGTGATTAGTTGTTAAAGCTGGGTTAAGGAATTGGTGAGTGAATGGGTTAGGGTCGGATGAAGTAATGTAAAGGGGTTAGATTAAGTGAAGGATATATATGTATTTGAGGAAGGAAAACAGGTTGTCAAAGCAGAAAGTGTGAGATTCTGTAAGGATGTCTAATAGGTTGGGATGTCTAAGTAGGGAGGATAGATGGGGGAAAGTAGAGGTACGGGCTGCTTCAAAACGTGGGCATGACAATAGAATGTGTGGGACTGAAAGAGGAACATTACATAAGGAACATAGGGGTGGATCGGATTGTGACATCAGATAGGAGTGTGTTAGACGGGTGTGGCCAATGTGTAAGCGGGCGAGAGCCGTCTCCCAACGTCTGTTCCGATGGAATTGAGCTGACCAGGAGGAGATTGAGTTTTACAGTATGTAATTTATTAGTGTGGAGACTTGACCCAAAAGATTGCCATCGATTATACAAGAAGGTCTTAAAGTGTGGGTAATAATCCGTGGCTGGGATATGTGAGAAACGTGGTTGGTTTGATGTGGACATAGCAGCGTAGCGTGCTTGAGTATCTGCCTGTTCATTGCCGGGGATTCCAACATGGCTGGGCACCCAGCAAAATTTGATTGTTTTATGACGTGTGGACAGGTAGAACAACCAGTTCTGGATCTTACAAACAAGGGGGTTGGTCGTGTATATTGACTTTATGAGTGTTAATGAGTTACGGGAGTCAGCAAAAATTGTAAAAGAGGAAGAGGGGAGTGAGTATATGTGTTTTAAGGCAAAAAGGAGTACATACAGTTCTGTAGTCAGGACACTGGATTCAGGAGGGAGGGGTTATTTGAAAGTACGAGTAGGGAAGATTACTGCAAAATTAGCACCGGAGGTGATTTGGAGCCGTCAGTGTAGACGTGAATACTGGAGGAATGAGTGGAGGCATGGTCAAGGAAATGGGTGAGAAGGACAGTAGGAGGAATATCTGATTTTTGTGGGTCAGGGAAGACAGAAGGAGCAAATATGGGGGCAAGGTATAAGCCATGGAGGGACTGAATGGACAGAGAACGGTAGAGGTCGGAGATGGGGAAAAGGGGAATGGGAGAGGAGGGTATCCATGCGAGTGGGAAAAGAAGTAGGAAAACGTGGAGAAGAAGCAAAGGTAGGAAGTAGGGATCGTGGGATAGTTAGTTTATTGAGGGGAAGTTGGTGGAATCGAGCATAACATCGGAGAGAGAGAAGGGCACGGCGTCGAGAGAAAGATGGTATGCCTGATTCAATGTACAGGCTCTCAACTGGAGAGGAGCGGAAGGCACCTAGGGCTAAGCGAAGACCACAGTGATGGATTGTATCAAGATAGGCAAGGAGAGAAGTTGAGGCATCCATAATCAAGAGTGGAGAGGATCAAGGTGACATGAAGATGAAGGAGTTTTTCGATCTGAGCCCCAGGATAAATGGGACAGGGTTTGTAAAATTCGGAGACGGCGGCGAGCTTTTTCTTTGATGTAAAGAATATGGTCTCGCCAGGAGAGTAAAAAATGACGCCTAGGAATTTACCAGAGGAACGGTGTTGGAGTGGAGTGTCATATAAGAAGAGTGAAGGTAGAGGACTTACACGTGTGCGAGGGAAAAGGATGGAGAAAGATTTGGAGTAGAAGAGCGGAAGCCATGGTTTGTGGCCCAGGAGGATACTGATGATATTGCATTTACAGCAAGAAGGAATAAGGTGGTACTAAGCACACTCCTTGTGGGACGCCTTCAATTTGAGGAAAGAAAGATGATGTGGCAGAGGCAATTTTGACCTGGAAAGTGCGTTGGGAGAGGAAAGACTCATATTTCACCGTATGTCTAGAGAGGACAATTGTTTGAGAATATGGTACCTCCATGTCGTATCATAAGCTTTTTCTAGGTAAAAAAACATAGCTAGTACGGATTCATGGCGTGCAAATGCAGATGTAATATATGTCTCAAATTGAGCAAGGGGGTCAGCTGTGCTTCAGGCACAGCGAAAACCAAACTGGGAAAGAGAGATAAGATTGTGGGATTCAAGATACCACATTAAGCGGAAGTTAACCATTCGCTCTAGTAGTTTACATAAGCAGCTATTTAGTGCGATGGGGCGATAGTCTTGAGGGAGGGTACCTGATTTATTGGGTTTCAGGAAGGGGAGGATAAGAGCTTCTCGCCAATAAGAAGGAAAATTTCCTGATGTCCATATGTGGTTGTAAATTGTTAATAGGAAGGATAAGGAAGAAGATAGGAGTTCTCGGAGCATACGGTAATGGATACCGTCAGGGCCTTCATGAGTGTTGCAGCACGATTTTAGGGCAGCACTGGGTTCAGAGGAAGAAAAGGGAGCATTATAGGACTCAGCAGAGGATAGGGTGAAGATAATGGGGTACGTTCCCTGATGGTTTTAATAGAAGAGAAGTGTGGAGAAAGGTGAGAACCACTACTGACCTGGCTGAAATAATCACCCAGTTCATTAGCAACTTCGGGAGGATGTGAGGGGGGGAGAGAATTCTGGTGTCTGAAGAATAGGGGCAAAGGAAGGGGGAGGTGATTGTGGGGTAGGGGAAGAGGGGGTGGAACGTTTATTCTGTCTGCTGCGGGTAGTGCGGGGAGGGAGAGGGGAAGGTGTTGGGGGTGTAGTAGAGATTGGAGTGTCTGGATTTAGGATGGCAAAAGAATTTGACTGGGGAAGGTAGAAGGTAGAAGAGGGGAAGTTAGATGGAGGGGGGTTAGGTTTAGGTGAGGGTGTAGGAGTTTGGGAGGTAGGGGGAGTGGCTGAGTGAGCGACATTACTGGAGTAGAGGGTAAGAGAAAAACCTCGTCGACGTGCCTCCTATCTGGCTTCACGTAGAGTGAGTCCAAGTCTGAATCTGAGAGTTGCTACCTCAGACTCAAATTTGTAGATGGGGCAACCTCTATAAAATACATTGTGGGGGCCGCCACAGTTTGCACATGTGCGTGATTGTGCAGAGCAGTTTGATCGAGTATGGCCAGGTTGGGCACATAGCGGGCATCTGGCTGTGGAATGGCAGTGTTTGGCTGGGTGTCCTAAACGCCAGCAATTTTGACACTGACTAGGAGGAGGTTGGTATGGTCCGACAGGGAGGGATTCCCCACCTATGTAAACATTAAAGGGAAGGTCATGTCAACGGAAAGTAATTTTGGCAATGTTAGTGGATTTCTTACGATTTCCTCTGGGAGGAATGGAGTAGCATTCTACTGATGTCGCATCATAGTCCGTGAGACAGGTGAGTAAGTCTTCTCCACAATCTGACCAATCTTTGTCATAGATTGGGCAATCTGTTGGGGAGCAAGTATTGAGGGTTGGATGAGGTTCTGTAGGGAAGGGATTACCATATAGATCAGTTAGTCTTGTTAATGCTATAGCTTGGTTTTCAGATGTTACTGTGACGAGACGGGAGTGGTCGGGTCGGCTACGGAAAGATACTTTGCCTACTTGTTTTTGGAGGCATTGCTGGAAGAGAAGGGTGGTTTTAGAGTAAGGAGCTGTGGGAGGGAGGTGGGCAATAAGGTTGTAAGGTAGTAATAATGGGAGATGGGGTGGTTGATGAAGAAGGTTGTGGGAGTAAAGGTGTTGAAGTTGAACATGTTGGGGGAGTAGAAATGTCTCCTGGGGGTTGGTTGTTGATTAGGGTGGATACTGTACTAGTAGGCATTGAGGAGGGGGTAGTTGTTGCAGTGTTCGGAGCCGTGGTCAAAGGAGAGCCGGGATAGGGGCTATTTGATGAAGGGGCAAGCCTCATTGCCCCTAAAAGTGGAATTACGTCTTCATTATTGGCCATGATAAGCTTGGGGTATATTGGGGAGAAAAAAAAACAGTCCCCCCCTCAAGGTCCCCTTGAGGGATAAGGGCCAGGTAAGGCAGGGGAATACCGTGCCCATGGCTCCCTCAGGCCGTTCAGGACTGGCACAAAGTCAGCCTTTCATCCTTTCAGCACGGCTCTCACACTTTAGGAAGTGAATAGTAGAAGGGGTTGGTGAAGGGACAGAAACGAAAAAGTAGGAGGGGGGAAAAAAAGACCATGCAAAATTTGTTGAGTCGAAGGCTGAGTCCCAAGGTTGATGAGTTCCCCAGCATTGGGTCCCAGTCTCCGCCTCCTAAGCCCCCCCACGACAACAATGGGCAAGGGTGGGGGGGTTATATTTTGATAAGGAATTTCTTTTCTTAACGTGACACTTTAGTTGAAATTACTGCTGCTGTTAGTTTCAATTTTGGAATAGTAATAGCTTTCAGTGGTGTAATTCTAGACTTGGACAAAACTAAAGAACAATGGATTTCACCATTAACTCTACTGATTTAATTTCTCCAAAACCTTATAACATCTTGACAACTTAGGGTTCCGCAATTCACCTAATTCATTTCTCCATTTTTCCCACAAGGGTTTTATGTGATCAGGCACAGGATCATCCCATTCTACTTTACACCTGCACAAATCCGGGAGTATTTTCTTTCCTAACAGAATCAGTGGATATACTAGTCCTAAGGGATCAAATATGGAGCTTGCTGGTTAAAATCGTCCTGTTGAGATTTACTCTGGATTGAAAAGTATCATGGTCTGTATATCATTCTCTTCCAAGTGTCCTTTCTGTTAGTAGTGTATCTTTAGTCAAGATTTTGAATGCTGGCAGATATTACTTCTGAACTAATACTAAGATTATTTATGTCTGGCCCTTTCAGATTTTTTTTTTCTTTTTTTTATTGAAAATTTTCTGCCGCGTCAACATCTAAGGTTATTATTGGCGTATTCAATTTGCGAGAGCGTGAGGCTTGAAAGGCAAAGCCCCCCAGGAAGTGCTATATGACATCAAATGTCATATGGCGCTATGGTAAAGTATAATAGCGAAAAGGGTTAGGAATGAGTTAAAGATTAGGGCAAAATAAACAGTTTGAACAGTACCAGAGGGTAGTATGGTAGTGAAAAGGCCAGAGAGGGGGAACTGATGGGGTATAGTATAATGCAAAGGTTGTTAGAGAAGTTGTTGGCGAAAACTTCAAAAATGAGTTAATGATAAGTTGACAGAACAAGGGGATGAAGAAAAGGAAAAAAGACCAAGCAAAATTTGTTGAGGTGAGGGCTGAGGCCCAAGGCAGGGGGGATCCCCCTACACTGGCCCACAGTCCCCGTCTCCTAAGCCCCCCCCCCCCCTCACGAGAACAGCGAGCAAGAGGTTGGGGGGGGGGTCAGAAGTTTATCATTCAGTACTACATTTTGACAGCGATAAATGCGATCAAAAACTACTCTTATCTTTCCTATCCTTTTGGGGTAATAAACATCATGCTGTGGAATATACCAAACTTTGCCTTCATGTATACTTTACTTCTTCCTTTGGGATTGATTCTGCATAACCTTTCTCTATGAAATAATGCATAAATATGACATAGTCTTGATAGTAATCTTTCTTTTGCCTTAACTTTCTTTTAAGACTCATTAACCTGTGCAAAACTACATCTCTTTTATCTGGGGACTTGAAATCTACATTTCTTAAAAGCAGAAGCTTTTCATAATGACGTTATAATCAAGCTCAATCACCTTTCCTACCTGCTCAGGATTAATGATCTCTGACCTTTGTAGGCACTGTGAGAGGACAAGAAAATTCTCCTGGTTAATCATTACTTCTTGAATTACTTCCTTTGAATCAAAACCTCTGACTTGACCTATAATGCCCCAACCAAGATCAATACGCTTTGCATAGGGATCACTTTCATTACCAGTAATAATTTCCTCTGGCCTAATTGCCCGACGATTAGATTTGCTCGTGAATGCCAGAGCAAGCGCCTCCGTTTGACCGCCGCCCTTAAATGTATTTTTTTTTTTTTTTTTTTTAATGTGTCCCTAGGGGGGGAGGTGTAGTATCATACTGATATTGGATTATAGTCTATGAGGCGAGCGAGTAAGTCTTCCCTACAATTTTACCACTCCATGTCAGACAGGGCAGTTTGTTAGGAAGATGCGAGACAGTTCCGCTGAAAGTAACGAGGGAAGAATGAGGTTGGGCAGGGATGAGTTTGCCAGTTGATAATGCTATAGCTTGGGATTCGGATGTAACTGTGACAAGGCGGGAAAGATCGGGGCGACTGCGGAAGGAAACTTTCCCACTTGTTTTTGCAGGCATTGCTAGAGTAAGGAGCGGGGGGGGGGGGGGGGTCGATCCTATGTGGGTGGGGTAAACAGTATTGAAGAGATCTATAGAAGTGAGGGTAGTAGAAGGATGGGGGCGTGTGGAAGAGGGAGTAGTGTTGAGAGGGAGATGGCCAGTAAGACTACAGAGTAGTAATAAGGGAGGATAGGGTAGAGATTAAGAAAGTTGTGGGGCTGGAGGATATGGAGTAGAGGATGTTGGAAGAGATGGACCGTTTCCTGTGATTGAGTAGTGACCTGGATGGCTAAAATGGATTGGACTGATGTAGTAGTAGGCATTGAGGAGGGGGTAGTAGTAGCAGTGTTCAGAGTGGAAAAAGGGCAATTTGATAAAAGCCCAAGCCTTACTGTCTCTAACAATGGTATGAAGTCTTCATTATTGGCCATGGTAGACTATGTAGGGAAGAGAAATGGTCCACGCCTCGGGGGCAAGGAATATACAAAAATAGGGGATTACCGTGCCCATGGCTCCCCCAGACTGACGAAGTCAGTCTTTCATCTTTTCAACACGTCTCTCACGCCTTAAAAAGTAGATAGTAGGGGTTGGAAAAGAGAAGGAAACGAAAAGGGGAATGGAAAAAGACAGCAAAATTAGTCGCGTAGAAGGCCGAGGTCCAACCATTGGGTCCCCGTCTCCGTATCCTCAGTCCCCACCCCATTCCCCAGCAACATTGGGCATGGGAAGGGAGGGGGGCTGCATCCGACGATTTTATTTATATATTTAATTAATGATTTACTTCTGCCGTGTCAGCATCTAAGGTCATTAGCGGCGTATTTAAAATATTGCGATTGGGTGGGGCCTGGGGACGAAGCCCCCGGGTGAAAAGTTCTTTGGTTCACAAGGCGGTTAATGAATTTTCAGAATGGTAAAAACAAGAAATGTACCAAACATTAAGAGTCACACAGCACAATGACCAAGTATTGTGGCGAAAAGGGGTAATGAGAGTTAACGATTAGGATAAGTGGACAGAAGGAATGAAGAGAAAGGAAAGAAAATGAGAGGGAAATGAGAAGAAAAGCCCATGCCATTTGAGATGAGGGCTGAGGCCAAGGGGGGGTGATCCTTACACTGGGTCTCAGCCTCCGCCTCCTCAGCCAGCCCAGGGGAACAACGAGCAAGGGAGGGGGGGGGGGTAGTTATAAACTGGAAATATTTATTACGAAATACAAATTATACAAAATCGCACTAATTCACTGCACTGGACAGGCATTTTGAATCTGAATGCGTTTAGACCTTGCTTCCGTGCATTTTGTCCATCACTATATTGGAGGTTATTTTTCAATACATTCCTTCCAAACTTTAGAAGAAAAAAAAACTGTATTCCACCCCGTACCCTGGAGCATTCAGATTTGCCGAGTCACTTTAGAAGGAAAAATAATAAGTGGTGCTGAATGCAGCAAATTCCTTTGAAAATATATTTCACACATTTTGAAATCTAAAACGTATTTCAATAAAAATACGCAAACACAAGTATCACGCATCAGCCGATTAGAAGTGACCTTGAGAATCTGAATACTCCACAGTCTGGTTTGAGTTGCCAGTTTGTCCTTTTCTGAGACTGTAGTTATAGCCTTTGAACTGGGAAAAAATAGAACTGCCCGAATATCAAATTATAGGTCCTTGCAGTTCAATCATTTCCGAAGCAGGAATTTCATTGGTAAATAAAACCCAACACTTTTCGATTTTTCAGATCTTTATTGAAAAAGGCCCTATTATCTTACTTATGAAGTGAAAACACTAGCCTACATGAATCTGAAACTCAGCCATGGCTATGAAAACTGGAGTGATGACAATTATAAAGACTTGAACAGAGAACTGGAATCTCCTGGGTATCGGCATGGCCAGAAACCAGGACCCTCAGGAGAGCTAACCGAACACCCCTTGCGTCCTTTTGTGGAAAAAAAAAAAACATGTTTGGGGGGGGGGGGAGGAAAATTAGATATGAATATTATGGAGACCATAGAAAAGTAAATTGTATTGATCATAAAAATAAAAAAATGAATAAAAATAGAAAAAAAAATAATGATGAAAAAATAACTTTTCTAAACAATAATGAAGATATAAAAAGTAAAGGCTTCTTGGTGAATTTTCCTTCGAAAAATGTCTATAATACAGGGCAAAGATATTTCTTCTAAAAGAAGCCTTTCCTTAATACAGTATCTGTATGTAAACATTCAACAAAAAAAGGTAATGATGCAATAAACTCTGGTTATATCACATCCAATTAAGACTTTGTACATAACACTCTAAACTCACCCTCTTTTTTAAAAAAGAGAATTGCTACATAATAAATGCTTCAACCTTCTGGTAATCTGTCCTGTTCCACTGGCATGTATTAGGCAATTTCATGTTATGGATGAAAATGGTGGCTCATGTGACATTATCAGCCCTTCTCTGAGAGGGTGACCCGGTTCCTGGCAAACAAATGCCTTTTCAATGAGATTACTTGATCCCAATCGCAAATTATGTTTTTGCTGCTCGGACTAAAAAAGAAATGAAGAAATAAAGAAAAAATGAAAACCAATGAAATTTAAGTCTGGTTTGTGAGCAGCACATACTGGTCAATTTGTGCGATTCTGTCCACCTTTGTGCTAAAACAAAGGTTTGAAAATAGTAAAATATCACATGAAGAACAAATGAACAGTGCAGGGAAAGTACCTTGGTTTGTTGCATTACCTTTGTGTCGCTATTACTCTAATGAAACTAGACCATGCGAGACCCATAGATGCAGCCAGGAGACACAACCAGGCAAGGACTAAGACTCAGACCTTTGCTCCATGTCCCATGACACCCTACAACTATGTAACAATACAGATTAACTGGTGAAGAAAAGACATTCCCTTGCACCGTAATGAACAACAAATGACAACAGAAATAAATTAGGGATGTGGTCATGTAATACCGTTTAACTGTCATTCACTACTATTCAACTATGGAAGGTTGCCTATTGTTGCCTTGCCAGTAGTCCAGGAGTCAGGCTACCTCCTCACCGTCTCGGTTTCTGTGAATGATGATGCCTTCCATCCAGTGTCTGAAACTCTCCATTTAGACTCCTCAGAATTTTTTTGTTTTTTGTTTTTTTTCTCCATGGGTGGCCAACTCCATGACAGCAACCA
>NC_061856.1:13357539-13360039 GCF_019202785.1 Penaeus chinensis | reverse complement strand
AAATGTCGACAGAACAATGCACATGCTAACTAAAAATTGCCCTTTCCTATTATATTCATAGTTTAAAAATAATCACATACAGGAACCACTCAATCTTTCAGCCTCTCACTCAGTTCCTCGTACATCACAAAATGTTATCCTTTGAGAAAAATTCTACAAAAAGAAAAATGAGAAACAAGAAAAATAGCAACAATCAAATTTAAAAAGATAAAAATTAAACAAGTGACAGAAAAAAAAAAAAAAAAAATGCAAGAAACACACCATGTTTCACATTAACTACTTATTTTGTTAACAGGCTTACAAGAAATAAACAGCTGAATAAGAGAGGGAAAAACTGTGTAACATGGTGTGCACTTGAATCATTTGTAAAATAAAAGACGAAAAAAAAGAGGAAAATATCTTTGAAAAATAATAAATAAAGGAAAAAACTTAAAAAAGGCATTGCTGGAACAGGCCTGGCTCAGCGGCTGCATGAGGGGTGACGTGCGAACCTTTATGAGAACACGGTCGACTGATGGGTGTGAGATGTGAGGGGTGGACGTCCGCACCTTGGAGATGGACACCTGTGAAGGGGAGTCCCGAGGGCCAGGCCCAGGGGACGATGAAGAAGCTGGTGAGTCCTTGCGGATGATCTCCACCTCGCGCGACAGGTTAAACGGCAGGTTGAGATTGGCCGGCAGACCCGAAATCAGGTTGCTCGAGCTGCCGCTGTTGCCTCCACTGCCTGACTTGTTACTGCTGGAGCCGTTGCTGCCGGCGGTGCTTGTCAGGGTAGTGCCTGAAGAGCGGGAGGGATAATTTTAGTTCCACTGTGACACAATTGTAACCCCTTGTCCAACTTTATGAACACCCAATCATCGACTTTGCTTTCTAAAGGGGACACACATGATGACAATGATAAAAAAAAAAGATAAAAAAAAAATAAATAAATAAATAAATATATATATATCAACACAGTTTCAAAAAATACATCTATAGGGAGAGGAGTGATGCTGTGGAGTCAACAGCCACTTTTTAAGGGTAAACTGCAGACTCCCAACACATTAAGATAATCTTTTTTCTCACGATAAACATGCTTTTTCGAAACTGTGTACTTCTTTCTCTGCTGCACCTCCCTTTGGTAGCAGAATCAAGTATCTGATAATTGGACATTCATCATTATAGAATTAAAAGTTAGAATATAAAATAGTATTCCAATAAACAAGAAATCTTTTTACTGTATTTTTATAGGAGAATTTTTCAGTGCATGGACTAAGCTTTAAAGATTAAAGCCACATGTGCTCTGTAGGTATTATTTACAAGGCAAATAAACCATATGAGCAAGAAAAATTCAGCTGTATTAAAAAGGAAAAGAAATTTTGTTCATTGAAACATTTCACAAACTAACTGCTGTTAGCTTCATCAGTGTTCCGTCTGGCCAAAACGACCATGATATTTCTGTATATCTTCCACCACATTTGATATCTGAAAACCAAACCAGTCATATTATTTCATAAGTATCATATTAGTCTACTAAGCTTAATACTGACCTGCTTAAAAGCATGCTAACACATGAAAGTCCATGCTATTGTCAAGGGGGTCTTTTATATACACATACTTTTCCCTTTTTTTTTTTTTTATAAGCCACATGTATATCCACATTTGTATATCAGTATATCCACACCTTAAGAGTAGAACCATTTATCCTTAAACCAAACAGGTACTCTAGGATGATCTGGTTAAATAAATTGAGTCCAAGAAAAAAAAAGAGAAAAAAAAAAAAAAAAAAAAAAAAAAAAATGTAAATATGTACATACACTATAAAACCTTGAGAAACAGAGCCAAAGACGTTCCAACACCCCTTTCTGAATCTCAAGGAACCACAAATATGTCTGCCAACATCCAATGAAGCAGGAAAGCATGACGGGACAAGAAATTTACCACCACAATACTTCACAGAGAGGGTTAACAAGACACAGATCATCGCAAGCACAAGTATGGCGAGATAAACAAAGCGATATGTCCGTACCCTTACCTCTGGCCAAGAGATGCTTCTGGGCCTGGAGAGCAGTCGGTGACAATGACTCAGCAGAAGCCTGTGAAGCTAGATTCTTTACTTGCTGCTTGTAGTCTCGAGACACCTTGATGTGGGCAGGTATGGCTGAAGATGAGGCCTGGAGAAGGAGATGGGGAAGAGGAAGGTTGTTTTCAATACCTCATGGACAAGGTTTGTATATTTATTTTCATAAGGATAATCACACACAAAAAGGCTGAAGACAAGATGGATAGGGTGGGAATAGTGGACAATGACCAATTAGGAGAATGAGCAAAATGAATATAAAGGACAAACAAAAATACAAAACATTCACACACAAACAAGTTAAACCAAACAAAAATCAATTGAGAGGATCTTATGAAAGTACAAGTTGAAAAAAGAGCAAGGTAAGGGTTGAGCCAATATTATCCACTTGGGAAAGTCCTTAATAAATTAGGAAACTAAACTTGAAATGTTATATATACA
>NC_061856.1:13342539-13345039 GCF_019202785.1 Penaeus chinensis | reverse complement strand
GGTCACATATTTGTAATATTTGTTGAACAGAGTATGGTTATGAAAGTAATAGAAAAACCCTTAAGGTCATAATAAATGCAAATACAAACAAAAAGGCATGGAGCTACACCTAGGCAAGGGAGAATTAGTCAATATTTATCTACGAAGACATTTCCATAAAAATCCAAAGCCCCCAAACATCATTTTTATTATTGTTGGATTTTTATAACATTTAAATTTCTTTTACGGCTTCAGTCATGAAACAGAACACCTTTTGATTGTAAAGGTTCAAGAAAATTAATGGGAAACCATCTATTATGGAACCCTCTCACTAAAGACAAACCAATCTACTTCTATTTTCATCTACTCAAAATACATTTATAGATATTTGTAAACAAAAAAGAATACAAGGTGGACAACTAGTGGATTCTATAGATTTTCACCTCCCCCTGCTCAAAGAATCATTCATAACACCAGAGAGCCTAAAAACCCAAACACTATGGAATTCTACTTGGGCCAAGGAGCACACTACATAAAACAAATATTGCAAATAGGAGACATTATCTTGTGCACTATTATGTATCGGTGCATTCATAAATAGCAGCTTTATATTTTTACCACTGTGTATTACTGTAAAGCATTAAAATTTTAGTTCCTAGCCAAGCATATAAAAACTAACCTTGGTGAACAGCACTGTGGTTGCCTAGATCACATATTTCCTTGCTGTCCACATAACCCTAATATATCTGTATACTACTGTGGGTGTATAGATATCATGTACAAATTGCAAATGATCTCAACAAAATAGCAGATCATGTAGTATTATAATGTATCATTTACTGCAAATTCATATGTATTATATCCATATGTATACATTCTACGTCTTCTATGTAATTCACATCTACATATTCGAGTATATAGATACTACATTATATATGCTGTTATTCCCTGCTTTGCCTTTTAATCCAGTGCTATCAGCAGCCACCGAGAGTCATTACGTTCATGCCAGCACCTACACCATCAGCTTCTTTATATGACAGCTCACCATTCTCAAAAATCCACATTGGCATTTTCAGCATAACCCTAGCAGCCGATTTGTCAAAAGTGCCCTTTCAAATCCCTTTAAATAATTTCTTGGTTTCAGTTCTTCACCAAAGCAATTCTTTCATGCTTCTGTTTTAACAATAAACAAACAAATGTAAATACAAATTCCTTGAACTTCATATAAAACTGGAAAAAGCAAAACATAAATGTAATAATGAAAGAAATGGGCATCCATAGTGCCATACAGACATTTCTTCAGTTCAGAAATATTTTTCAATTTATTTACATTCCAAATGCAAGAATGATATTGGAAATATATATATATTACATGTATAAACAAACACACACACGTGTGTGTGTGTGTGTGTGTGTGTGTGTGTGTGTGTGTGTGTGTGTGTGTGTGTGTGTGTGTGTGTGTGTGTGTGTGTGTATATATATATATATAATATATATATATATATATATATATATATATATATATGTACATATACATATATATACACAAATGTCTATACATGTATATATGTATATTTATAAATATCATGTATTATATTTCATGTATTATATATATATATTCATCACCTTTACCCATTATAATATAATTACAGTTAACCCCTTGCTGACGGGTACGACGGGTAGACACGTGCTATGCCCACTGTTAGTACTTGTTTGATTGTTTTAACACATAGATGGCTATACTTGAACAAAGTCACCAATGAGCCAGTTAGGAGTACTGCCCGTCTCGGCCGTTCACCCTTTTCTTTGATTTACGAAATATTTTATGTTATCTTATTTTGCTGTTTTTAATATTTAAAAAAAAATTATAATAATTATAATGTTTATAATAAAAATAACACCATCGATATTCATAGCACTAGTAAAAAATATATTTTTCCCGCCAATTCCAATCAGGTTCAGTCACAAGGTCTACTAATTGACTCCTTTGTGGCTAAGCCTTAGCAGAGCCATCTATGGGCAGACATTTCACAAAAAATATAGAAAATAGGCACAGCATTTCCCCCACTTTTTGTTCATTTTCCCCCGGCGGCATTGGGTTAAAGGTGATGAATATAAACTATAAAGATATGACCATATGAACTTATAAACACTTCCTTTGTACTTAAGTTGTACATCTTAAATTCTCTTCTATTCTAAGGGGTCAGTGTAAAGACTCAGTAAAAAAGAAAAATATAGATTACCAGATTCAAACTTACAGGATAATTTACAACATAAAAATTCTTCATATGGAACTATTAATTCAGAGAAATAGTTTAGTAACAAGACTGTCATACACATTTTTACTTCAATGAAAACATGCCAAAGTGATTCAACTTCTTTGTGAATGAAAGTATGACCGAGGGACTAAAGTAACCTGCTGGTAAAGAAAAAAATACGGTCTCAACTTGGTCTTCATTATTTGTTCTCAGAGAAATTCTTAAAATTAAGAATTTTGATGAATTAAAAATTTGTCACAACT